>NC_068935.1:136133632-136239744 GCF_023091745.1 Budorcas taxicolor | reverse complement strand
AAACGGGGCTCCTCTGGATGTGGGCGGGAACCTCGTGTTTCCTCTCGAGTGGAGTCCGTGTATGTCGGGGAAGTTCTTGAGTTGCGATGAACGGTTGTGAATGACCCTTTCGACGTTCCAGAGGTGAGGTGTGATTAGCCCCGAGAAGCCTCTGCGGAAATGGGGCCTCCTCTCGCCTGGAGGGGGAGAACTTCCTGGATGTTCTCGAGTTACGGCAGGTCTTCTCGAGTTACGACGGGGACCTCAGGGACCCGCTCTGGTGGCCTCAGGAAGGGCCAGTCCCCATGCGAGTTGCTAGGGTCCATCTCGGGATTCCTCTCCCGTCGATGCCGGGGCCTAAGACCTTGTGTGGAGTCGGGGCCGGAACCTGAGGATTCCTCTCCAGTGTTGACATGGATTTTGGGGTGCCTCTGAGTCTCCACAGGGGAGTCAGGCCTCGTCTCGTGTGGGGGGCATGCACGTGAGCTTTCCTCCCGAGCTGCAGCAGTAGGGTCACGCTTCCTCTCACGTGGATCAAGGGATCTGTGTCTTTCCCTCGAGGCTCTCCCTCGAGGCTTTCCCACGAGGCATTCCCACAGGGCTATGCCAAGTGCCACCTTGGTGTGAGTCGATCCTCGGCGTGAAAGACGAGCCGGAGAAGGGAAAAGAGTTTCCTCTGGGAATGGACTGAGACATCTGGGGGACTCTTGGAATGGTGGGCACGACCTGGAGTTCCTCTCGCCGTTCCTGTTGAGAGGGCCTCCTCTTGAGATGCGACGGGAACGCCGGGAATTCGTTCCCGACGAAGCAGGGAAAGGATCCCTCACATCGAGCTACAAGGCGGGAAACGGGGCTCATCTGGATGTGGGCGGGGACCATCGTGTTTCCTCTCGAGTGGAGACGGGTATGTCGGGGAACTTCTTGAGTTTGCACCAAGGTTGTGAGGGACCATTTCGACGTTCCAGAGGTGAAGTGTGATTAGCCCCGAGAAGCCTCTGCGGAAATGGGCCTCCTCTCGCATGGAGGGGAGAACCTCCTGGATTTTCTCGAGTTGTGGCAGGTCTTCTCGAGTTACGAAGGGGACCACAGGGACCCGCTCTGGTGGCCTCAGGTAGGGCCAGTCCCCATGCGAGTTGCTAGGGGCCCATCTCGGGATTCCTCTCCCGTCGATGCCGGGGAATAAGGCCTTGTGTGGAGTCGGGGTCGGTACCTGAGCATTCCTCTCCAGTGTTGACATGGATCTTGGGGTGCCTCTAAGTCTCCCCAGGGGAGTCAGGCTTCATATAGAGTGGGGGCATGCACGTGCGCTTCCCTCCCGAGCTGCAGCAGTAGGGTCACGCTTCCTGTCACGTGGATCAATGGATACAGTGGCTTTCCCTCGAGGCTTTCCCCCGAGGCTTTCCCCACAAGGCTTTCCCCACAGGGCTGTGCCAAGTGCCACCTTGGGTGTGAGTCGATCCTTGGCGGTGAAAAACGAGCCGGTGAAGGGGAAAAGAGGTTCCTCTGGAATGGACTGAGACATCTGGGGGTCTCTTGGAATGGTGGCATGACCCTGGAGTTCCTCTCGCCGTTCCTGTTGAGAGGGCCTCCTCTTGAGATGCGACGGGGAACGCAGGGAATTCTTTCCCGAAGAAGCAGGGAAAGGATCCGTCACCTCGAGCTACGAGGCGGGGAAACGGGGCTCCTCTGGATGTGGGCGGGACCCTCGTGTTTCCTCTCGAGTGGAGACGGGTATGTCGGGGAAGTTCTTGAGTTGCACCAAGGGTGTGAAGGACCCTTTCGACGTTCCAAAGGTGAGGTGTGATTAGCCCCAAGAAGCCTCTGCGAAATGGGTCCTCATCTCGCCTGCAGGGGAGAACCTCCCTGGATATTCTCGAGTTGCAGCAGGTCTTCTCGAGTTACGACTGGGACCTCACGGACCCCGCTCTGGTGGGGTCAGGAAGGGCCAGTCCCCATGCGCGATGCTAGGGGCCATCTCGGGATTCGTCTCCAATCGATGCCGGGGCCTAAGACCTTGTGTGGAGTCGGGGCCAGAACCTGAGGATTTCTCTCCAGTGTTGACACGGATCTTGGGGTGCGGCTGAGTCTCCCCAGGAGAGTCAGGCCTCGTCTCGAGTGGGGGCATGCGCGTGTGCTTCCCTCCCGAGCTGCAGCAGTAGGGTCACGCTTCCTGTCACGTGGATCAAGGGATCTGTGGCTTTCCCTCGAGGGCTTTCCCACAAGGGCTGTGCCAAGTGCCACCTTGGTGTGAGTCGATCCTCGGCAAGAAAGACGAGCCAGTGAAGGGGAAAAGAGGTTCCTCTGGAATGGACTGAGATATCTGGGGGCCTCTTGGATTGGTGGCTCGACCCTGGAGTTCCTCTCGCCGTTTCTGTTCTGAGGGCCTCCTCTTCAGATGCGTCGGGAATGCCGGGAATTCTTTTCCCGACGATAGCAGGGAAAGGATCCATCACCTCGAGCTACGAGGCGGAAACGGGGCTCCTCTGGATGTGGGCGGGGAACCTCGTGTTTCCTCTCGAGTGGAGTCGTGTATGTCGGGGAAGTTCTTGAGTTGCATGGAACGGGTTGTGAATGACCCTTTCGACTTTCCAGAGGTGAGGTGTGATTAGCCCGAGAAGCCTCTGCGGAAATGGGCCTCCTCTAGCATGGAGGGGAGAGATACCTCCTGGATTTTCTCGAGTTGCGGCAGGTCTTCTCGAGTTACGACGGGGACCTCAGGGACCCGCTCTGCTGGGCCTCAGGAAGGGCCAGTCCCCATGCGAGTTGCTAGGGGCCATCTCGGGATTCCTCTCCCGTCGATGCCGGGGAATAAGGCCTTGTGTGGAGGTCGGGGTCCGGTACCTGAGCATTCCTCTCCAGTGTTGACATGGATCTTGGGGTGCCTTCTGAGTCTCCCCAGGGGAGTCAGGCTTCATATAGAGTGGGGGCATGCACGTGCGCTCTCCCTCCCGAGCTGCAGCAGTAGGGTCACGCTTCCTGTCACGTGGATCAAGGGATCAGTGGCTTTCCCTCGAGGCTTTCCCCCGAGGCTTTCCCACAAGGCTTTCCCACAGGGCTGTGCCAAGTGCCACCTTGGTGTGAGTCAGATCCTCTGCGTGAAAAACGAGCCGGTGAAGGGAAAAGAGGTTCCTCTGGAATGGACTGAGACATCTGGGGGTCTCTTGGAATGGTGGCACGACCCTCTGGAGTTCCTCTCGCCGTACCTGTTGAGAGGGCCTGGTCTAGAGATGCGACGGGAACGCCGGGAATTCTTTCCCGACGAAGCAGGGGAAAGGATCCGTCACTCTCGAGCTACGATGCGGAAACGGGGCTCCTCTGGATGTGGGCGGGACCCTCGTGTTTCCTCTTCGAGTGGAGACGGGTATCTCGGGGAACTTCTTGACTTGCACCAAGGGTGTGAAGGACCCTTTTGACGTTCCAGAGGTGAGGTGTGATTAGCCCCGAGAAGCCTCTGCGGAAATGGGCCTCCTCTCGCCTGGAGGGGAGAACCTCCTGGATATTCTCGAGTTGCTGCAGGTCTTCTCGAGTTACGACGGGGACCTCAGGGACCCGCTCTGGTGGGGTCAGGAAGGGCCAGTCCCCATGCGAGTTGCTAGGGGCCATCTCGGGATTCCTCTCCCGTCGATGCTGGGATCTAAGACCTTGTGTGGAGTCGGGGCCGGAACCTGAGGATTCCTCTCCAGTGTTGACATGGATCTTGGGGTGCCTCTGAGTCTCCCCAGGGAGTCAGGCCTCGTCTCGAGTGGGGGCAAGCACGTGCACTTCACTCCCGAGCTTGCAGCAGTAGGGTCACGCTCCCTGTCTCGTGGATCAAGGGATCTGTGGATTTCCCTCGATGCTTTCTCTTGAGGCTTTCCCACGAGGCTTTCCCACAGGGCTGTGCCAAGTGCCACCTTGGTGTGAGTCGATCCTCGGCGTGAAAGACGAGCCGGTGAAGGGGAAAAGAGGTTCCTCTGGAATGGACTGAGACATCTGGGGGACTCTTGGAATGGTGGCACGACCCTGGAGTTCCTCTCGCCGTTCCTGTTCTGAGGGCCTCCTCTTCAGATGCGACGGGAATGCCGGGAATTCTTTCCCGATGAAGCAGGGAAAGGATCCGTCACCTCGAGCTACGAGGCCGGAAACGGGGGCTCCTCTGGATGTGGGCGGGAACCCTCGTGTTTCCTCTCGAGTGGAGTCGTGTATGTCGGGGAAGTTCTTGAGTTGCATGAACGGTGTGAATGACCCTTTCGACGTTATAGAGGTGAGGTGTGATTAGCCCCGGAGAAGCCTCTGGGGAAATGGGCCTCCTCCTCGCCTGGAGGGGAGAACTTCCTGGATGTTCTCGAGTTACGGCAGGTCTTCTCGAGTTACGACGGGGACCTCAGGGACCCGCTCTGGTGGCCTCAGGAAGGGCCAGTCCCCATGCGAGTTGCTAGGGTCCATCTCGGGATTCCTCTCCCGTCGATGCCAGGGGCCTAAGACCTTGTGTGGAGTCGGGGCCGGAACCTGAGGATTCCCTCTCCAGTGGTTGACATGGATTTTGGGGTGACCTCTGAGTCTCCACAGGGGAGTCAGGCCTCGTCTCGTGTGGGGGCATGCACGTGAGCTTTCCTCCCGAGCTGCAGCAGTAGGGTCACGCTTCCTCTCACGTGGATCAAGGGATCTGTGTCTTTCCCTCGAGGCTCTCCCTCGAGGCTTTCCCAAAGAGGCATTCCCACAGGGCTATGCCAAGTGCCACCTTGGTGTGAGTCGATCCTCGGCGTGAAAGACGAGCCGGAGAAGGCAATAGAGTTTCCTCTGGAATGGACTGAGACATCTGGGGGACTCTTGAATGGTGGCACGACCCTGGAGTTTCCTCTCGCGGTTCCTGTTGAGAGGGGCCTCCTCTTGAGATGCGACGGGAACGCCGGGAATATCGTTCCCGACGAAGCAGGGAAAGGATCCCCTCACCTCGAGCTACAAGGCGGAAACGGGGCTCATCTGGATGTGGGGCGGGACCCTCGTGTTTCCTCTCGAGTGGAGACGGGTATGTCGGTGGAACTTCTTGAGTTGCACCAAGGTTGTGAGGGACCTATTTCGACGTTCCAGAGGTGAGGTGTGATTAGCCCCGAGAAGCCTCTGCGGAAATGGGGCCTCATCTCGCCTGCAGGGGAGAACCTCCTGGATATTCTCGAGTTGCGGCAGGTCTTCTCGAGTTACGACGGGGGACCTCAGGGACCCGCTCTGGTGGCCTCAGGAAAGGCCAGTCCCCATGCGAGTTGCTAGGGGCCATCTCGGGATTCCTCTCCCGTCGATGCCGGGGAATAAGGCCTTGTGTGGAGTCGGGGTCGGTACCTGAGCATTCCTCTCCAGTGTTGACATGGATCTTGGGGTGCCTCTGAGTCTCCCCTGGGGAGTCAGGCTTCGTCTCGAGTGGGGGCATGCATGTGCGCTTCCCTCCTGAGCTGCAGCAGTATGGTCACGCCTTCCTGTCACGTAGATCAAGGGATCTGTGGCTTTCCCTCGAGGCTCCCCCTCGAGGCTTTCCCACGAGGCTTTCCCACAGGCTGTGCCAAGTGCCACCTTGGTGTGAGTCGATCCTCGGCGTGAAAGAGGAGCCGGTGAAGGGGAAAAGAGGTTCCTGTGGAATGGACTGAGACATCTGGGGGACACTTGGAATGGTGGCACGGACCCTGGAGTTCCTCTCGCCGTTCCTGTTGAGAGGGCCTCCTCTTGAGATGTGACGGGAACGCCGGGAACTCTTTCCCGAAGATGCATGGAAAGGATCCGTCATCTCGAGCTACGAGGCGGGAAACGGGGCTCCTCTGGATGTGGGCGGGACCCTCGTGTTTCCTCTCGAGTGGAGACGGGTATGTCGGGGAACTTCTTAAGTTGCACCCAGGGTGTGAAGGACCCTTTCGACGTTCCAGAGGTGAGGTGTGATTAGCCCCCGAGAAGCCTCCTGCGGAAATGGGCCTCCTCTCCGCATGGAGGGGGAGAACCTCCTGGATTTTCTCGAGTTGCGGCAGGTCTTCTCGAGTTACGAAGGGGACCACAGGGACCCGCTCTGGTGGCCTCAGGTAGGGCCCAGTCCCCATGCGAGTTGCTAGGGGCCATCTCGGGATTCCTCTCCCGTCGATGCCGGGGAATAAGGCCTTGTGTGGAGTCGGGGCCGGTACCTGAGCATTCCTCTCCAGTGTTGACATGGATCTTGGGGTGCCTCTGAGTCCTCCCCAGGGGAGTCAGGCTTCATATAGAGTGGGGGCATGCACGTGCGCTTCCCTCCCGAGCTGCAGCAGTAGGGTCACGCTTCCTGTCACGTGGATCAAGGGATCAGTGGCTTTCCCTCGAGGCTTTTCCCCCGAGGCTTTCCCACAAGGCTTTCCCACAGGGCTGTGCCAAGTGCCGACGTTGGTGTGAGTCGATCCTCGCGTGAAAAACGAGCCGGGTGAAGGGGAAAAGAGGTTCCTCCTGGAATGGACTGAGACATCTGGGGGGTCTCTTGGAGTGGTGCATGACCTGGAGTTCCTCTCCGCCGTTCCTGTTGAGAGGGGCCTCCTCTTGAGATGCCGACGGGAACGCAGGGAATTCTTTCCCGAAGAAGCAGGGGAAAGGATCCGTCACCTCGAGCTACGAGGCGGAACGGGGCTCCTCTGGATGTGGGCGGGACCCTCGTGTTTCCTCTCGAGTGGAGACGGGGTATGTCGGGGGAAGTTCTTGAGTTGCACCAAGGGTGTGAAGGACCCTTTCGACCGTTCCAGAGAGAGGTGTGAATTAGCCCCAAGAAGCCTCTGCGGAAATGGGTCTCATCTCGACTGCAGGGGAGAACCTCCTGGATATTCTCGAGTTGCAGCAGGTCTTCTCGAGTTACGACGGGGACCTCAGGGACCCGCTCTGGTGGGGTCAGGAAGGGCCAGTCCCCATGCGCAATGCTAGGGGCCATCTCGGGTATTCGTCTCCAATCGATGCCGGGGCCTAAGACCTTGTGTGGAGTCGGGGCCAGAACCTGAGATTTCTCTCCAGTGTTGACACGGATCTTGGGGTGCGGCTGAGTCTCCCCAGGAGAGTCAGGCCTCGTCTCGAGTGGGGGCATGCGCGTGTGCTTCCCTCCCGAGCTGCAGCAGTAGGGTCACGCTTCCTGTCACGTGGATCAAGGGATCTGTGGCTTTCCCTCTAGGCTTTCCCACAGGGCTGTGCCAAGTGCCACCTTGGTGTGAGTCGGTCCTCGGCAAGAAAGATGAGCCAGTGAAGGGAAAAGAGGTTCCTCTGGAATGGACTGAGATATCTGGGGGCCTCTTGGAATGGTGGCACGACCCTGGGAGTTCCCTCTCGCCGTACCTGTTGAGAGGGCCTGGTCTAGAGATGCGACGGGAACGCCGGAATTCTTTCCGAAGAAGCAGGGAAGGATCCGTCACCTCGAGCTACGATGCGGAAAACGGGGCTCCTCTGGATGTGGGCGGGACCCTCGTGTTTCCTCTCGAGTGGAGACGGGTATCTCGGGGAACTTCTTGACTTGCACCAAGGGTGTGAAGGACCCTTTTGACGTTCCAGAAGGTGAGGTGTGATTAGCCCCGAGAAGCCTCTGCGGAAATGGGCCTCCTCTCGCCTGGAGGGGAGAACCTCCTGGATATTCTCGAGTTGCTGCAGGTCTTCTCGAGTTACGACGGGGGACCTCAGGGACCCGCTCTGGTGGGGTCAGGAAGGGCCAGTCCCCATGCGAGTTGCTAGGGGCCATCTCGGGATTCCTCTCCCGTCGATGCTGGGATCTAAGACCTTGTGTGGAGTCGGGGCCGGAACCTGAGGATTCCTCTCCAGTGTTGACATGGATCTTGGGGTGCCCTCTGAGTCTCCCCAGGGGAGTCAGGCCTCGTCTCGAGTGGGGGCAAGCACGTGCACTTCACTCCCGAGCTGCCAGCAGTAGGGTCATGCTCCCTGTCTCGTGGATCAAGGGATCTGTGGATTTCCCTCGAGGCTTTCTCTTGAGGCTTTCCCACGAGGCTTCTCCCACAGGGCTGTGCCAAGTGCCACCGTGGTGTGAGTCGATCCTCGGCGTGAAAGACGAGCCGGTGAAGGGAAAAGAGGTTCCTCTGGAATGGACTGAGACATCTGGGGGACTCTTGGAATGGTGGCACGACCCTGGAGTTCCTCTCGCCGTTCCTGTTCTGAGGGCCTCCTCCTTCAGATGCGACGGGAATGCCGGGAATTCTTTCCCGACGAAGCAGGGAAAGGATCCGTCACCTCGAGCTACGAGGCGGAAACGGGGCTCCTCTGGATGTGGGCGGGAACCTCGTGTTTCCTCTCGAGTGGAGTCGTGTATGTCGGGGAAGTTCTTGAGTTGCATGAACGGTGTGAATGACCCTTTCGACGTTCCAGAGTGAGGTGTGATTAGCCCCGAGAAGCCTCTGCGGAAATGGGCCTCCTCTCGCCTGGAGGGGAGAACCTCCTGGATGTTCTCGAGTTACGGCAGGTCTTCTCGAGTTACGACGGGGACCTCAGGGGACCCCGCTCTGGTGGCCTCAGGAAGGGGCCAGTCCCCATGCGAGTTGCTAGGGTCCATCTCGGGATTCCTCTCCCGTCGATGCCGGGGCCTAAGACCTTGTGTGGAGTCGGGGGCCGGAACCTGAGGATTCCTCTCCAGTGTTGACATGGATTTTGGGGTGCCTCTGAGTCTCCACAGGGGAGTCAGGCCTCGTCTCGTGTGGGGGCATGCACGTGAGCTTTCCTCCCGAGCTGCAGCAGTAGGGTCACGCTTCCTCTCACGTGGATCAAGGGATCTGTGTCTTTCCCTCGAGGCTCTCCCTCGAGGCTTTCCCACGAGTGCATTCCCACAGGGCTATGCCAAGTGCCACCATGGTGTGAGTCGATCCTCGGCCGTGTAAGACGAGCCGGAGAAGGGAAAAGAGTTTCCTCTGGAATGGACTGAGACATCTGGGGGACTCTTGGAATGGTGGCACGACCTGGAGTTCCTCTCGCTGTTCCTGTTGAGAGGGCCTCCTCTTGAGATGCGAACGGGAACGCCGGGAATTCGTTCCCGACGAAGCAGGGAAAGGATCCCTCACCTCGAGCTACAAGGCGGAAAACGGGGCTCATCTGGATGTGGGCGGGACCATCGTGTTTCCTCTCGAGTGGAGACGGGTTATGTCGGCGGAACTTCTTGAGTTGCACCAAGGTTGTGAGGGACCATTTCGACGTTCCAGAGGTGAGTGTGATTAGCCCCGAGAAGCCTCTGCGGAAATGGGCCTCCTCTCGCATGGAGGGGAGAACCTCCTGGATTTTCTCGAGTTGTGGCAGATCTTCTCGAGTTACGAAGGGGACCACAGGGACCCGCTCTGGTGGCCTCTCAGGTAGGGCCAGTCCCCATGCGAGTTGCTAGGGGCCATCTCGGGATCCTCTCCCGTCGATGCCGGGGAATAAGGCCTTGTGTGGAGTCGGGGTCGGTACCTGAGCATTCCTCTCCAGTGTTGACATGGATCTTGGGGTGCCTCTAAGTCTCCCCAGGGGAGTCAGGCTTCATATAGAGTGGGGGCATGCACGTGCGCTTCCCTCTCCGAGCTGCAGCAGTAGGGTCACGCTTCCTGTCACGTGGATCAAGGGATCAGTGGCTTTCCCTCGAGGCTTTCACCCGAGGCTTTCCCACAAGGCTTTCCCCACAGGGCTGTGCCAAGTGCCACCTTGGTGTGAGTCGATCCTTGGCGTGAAAAAACGAGCCGGTGAAGGGAAAAGAGGTTCCTCTGGAATGGACTGAGACATCTGGGGGTCTCTTGGAATGGTGGCATGACCCTGGAGTTCCTCTCGCCGTTCCTGTTGAGAGGGCCTCCTCTTGAGATGCGACGGGAACGCAGGGAATTCTTTCCAGAAGAAGCAGGGAAAGGATCCGTCACCTCGAGCTACGAGGCGGAAACGGGGCTCCTCCTGGATGTGGGCGGGACCCTCGTGTTTCCTCTCGAGTGGAGACGGGTATGTCGGGGAAGTTCTTGAGTTGCACCAAGGGTGTGAAGGACCCTTTCGACGTTCCAGAGGTGAGGTGTGATTAGCCCCAAGAAGCCTCTGCGGAAATGAGTCTCATCTCGCCTGCAGGGGAGAACCTCCTGGATATTCTCGAGTTGCTGCAGGTCTTCTCGAGTTACGACGGGGACCTCAGGGACCCGCTCTGTTGGGGTCAGGAAGGGCCAGTCACCATGCCAGTTGCTAGGGGGGGCCATCTCGGGATTCCTCTCCGTCGATGCTGGGATCTAAGACCTTGTGTGGAGTCGGGGGCCGGAACCTGAGGATTCCTCTCCAGTGTTGACATGGATCTTTGGGGTGCCTCTGAGTCTCCCCAGGGGAGTCAGGCCTCGTCTCGAGTGGGGGCAAGCACGTGCACTTCACTCCCGAGCTGCAGCAGTAGGGTCACGCTCCCTGTCTCGTGGATCAAGGGATCTGTGGATTTCCCTCGAGGCTTTCTCTCGAGGCTTTCCCACGAGGCTTTCCCACAGGGCTGTGCCAAGTGCCACCGTGGTGTGAGTCGATCCTCGGCGTGAAAGACGAGCCGGTGAAGGGAAAAGAGGTTCCTCTGGAATGGACTGAGACATCTGGGGGACTCTTGGAATGGTGGCACGACCCTGGAGTTCCTCTCGCACCGTTCCTGTTCTGAGGGCCTCCTCTTCAGATGCGACGGGAATGCCGGGGAATTCTTTCCCGACGAAGCAGGGAAAGGATCCGTCACCTCGAGCTACGAGGCGGAAACGGGGCTCCTCTGGATGTGGGCGGGAACCTCGTGTTTCCTCTCGAGTGGAGTCGTGTATGTCGGGGAAGTTCTTGAGTTGCATGAACGGTGTGAATGACCCTTTCGACGTTCCAGAGGTGAGGTGTGATTAGCCCCGAGAAGCCTCTGCGGAAATGGGCCTCCTCTCGCCTGGAGGGGAGAACCTCCTGGATGTTCTCGAGTTACGGCAGGTCTTCTCGAGTTACGACGGGGACCTCAGGGACCCGCTCTGGTGGCCTCAGGAAGGGCCAGTCCCCATGCGAGTTGCTAGGGTCCATCTCGGGATTCCTCTCCCGTCGATGCCGGGGCCTAAGGACCTTGTGTGGAGTCGGGGCCGGAACCTGAGGATTCCTCTCCAGTGTTGACATGGATTTTGGGGTGCCTCTGAGTCTCCACAGGGGAGTCAGGCCTCGTCTCGTGTGGGGGCATGCACGTGAGCTTTCCTCCCGAGCTGCAGCAGTAGGGTCACGCTTCCTCTCACGTGGATCAAGGGATCTGTGTCTTTTCCCTCGAGGCTCTCCCTCGAGGCTTTCCCACGAGGCATTCCCACAGGGCTATGCCAAGTGCCACCTTGGTGTGAGTCGATCCTCGGCGTGAAAGACGAGCCGGAGAAGGGAAAGAGTTTCCTCTGGAATGGACTGAGACATCTGGGGGACTCTTGGAATGGTGGCACGACCTGGAGTTCCTCTCGCCGTTCCTGTTGAGAGGGCCTCCTCTTGAGATGCGACGGGAAACGCCGGGAATTCGTTCCCGACGAAGCAGGGAAAGGATCCCTCACCTCGAGCTACAAGGCGGAAACGGGGCTCATCTGGATGTGGGCGGGACCATCGTGTTTCCTCTCGAGTGGAGACAGGGTATGTCGGGGAACTTCTTGAGTTGCACCAAGGTTGTGAGGGACCATTTCGACGTTCCAGAGGTGAAGTGTGATTAGCCCCGAGAAGCCTCTGCGGAAATGGCCTCCTCTCGCATGGAGGGGAGAACCTCCTGGATTTCTCGAGTTGCGGCAGGTCTTCTCGAGTTACGAAGGGGACCACAGGGACCCGCTCTGGTGGCCTCAGGTAGGGCCAGTCCCCATGCGAGTTGCTAGGGGCCATCTCGGGATTCCTCTCCCGTCGATGCCGGGGAATAAGGCCTTGTGTGGAGTCGGGGTCGGTACCTGAGCATTCCTCTCCAGTGTTGACATGGATCTTGGGGTGCCTCTAAGTCTCCCCAGGGGAGTCAGGCTTCATATAGAGTGGGGGCATGCACGTGCGCTTCCCTCCCGAGCTGCAGCAGTAGGGTCACGCTTCCTGTTACGTGGATCAATGGATCAGTGGCTTTCCCTCGAGGCTTTCCCCCGAGGCTTTCCCACAAGGCTTTCCCACAGGGCTGTGCCCAAGTGCCACCTTGGTGTGAGTCCGATCCTTGGCGTGAAAAACGAGCCGGTGAAGGGAAAAGAGGTTCCTCTGGAATGGACTGAGACATCTGGGGGTCTCTTGGAATGGTGGCATGACCCTGGAGTTCCTCTCGCCGTTCCTGTTGAGAGGGCTCCTCTTGAGATGCGACGGGAACGCAGGGAATTCTTTCCCGAAGAAGCAGGGAAAGGATCCGTCACCTCGAGCTACGAGGCGGAAACGGGGCTCCTCTGGATGTGGGCGGGACCCTCGTGTTTCCTCTCGAGTGGAGACGGGTATGTCGGGGAAGTTCTTGAGTTGCACCAAGGGTGTGAAGGACCCTTTCGACGTTCCAAAGGTGAGGTGTGATTAGCCCCAAGAAGCCTCTGCGGAAATGGGTCTCATCTCGCCTGCAGGGGAGAACCTCCTGGATATTCTCGAGTTGCAGCAGGTCTTCTCGAGTTACGACTGGGACCTCACGGACCCGCTCTGGTGGGGTCAGGAAGGGGCCAGTCCCCATGCGCGATGCTAGGGGCCATCTCGGGATTCGTCTCCAATCGATGCCGGGGCCTAAGACCTTGTGTGGAGTCGGGGCCAGAACCTGAGGATTTCTCTCCAGTGTTGACACGGATCTTGGGGTGCGGCTGAGTCTCCCCAGGAGAGTCAGGCCTCGTCTCGAGTGGGGGCATGCGCGTGTGCTTCCCTCCCGAGCTGCAGCAGTAGGGTCACGCTTCCTGTCACGTGGATCAAGGGATCTGTGGCTTTCCCTCGAGGCTTTCCCACAGGGCTGTGCCAAGTGCCACCTTGGTGTGAGTCGATCCTCGGCAAGAAAGACGAGCCAGTGAAGGGAAAAGAGGTTCCTCTGGAATGGACTGAGATATCTGGGGGCCTCTTGGAATGGTGGCACGACCCTGGAGTTCCTCTCGCCCGTACCTGTTGAGAGGGCCTGGTCTAGAGATGCGACGGGAACGCCGGGAATTCTTTCCCGACGAAGCAGGGAAAGGATCCGTCACCTCGAGCTACGATGCGGAAACGGGGCTCCTCTGGATGTGGGCGGGACCCTCGTGTTTCCTCTCGAGTGGAGACGGGTATCTCGGGGAACTTCTTGACTTGCACCAAGGGTGTGAAGGACCCTTTTGACGTTCCAGAGGTGAGGTGTGATTAGCCCCGAGAAGCCTCTGCGGAAATGGGCCTCCTCTCGCCTGGAGGGGAGAACCTCCTGGATATTCTCGAGTTGCGGCAGGTCTTCTCGAGTTACGACGGGGACCTCAGGGACCCGCTCTGGTGGCCCTCAGGAAGGGCCAGTCCCCATGCGAGTTCCTAGGGGCCATCTCGGGATTCCTCTCCCGTCGATGCTGGGGTCTAAGACCTTGTGTTGGAGTCGGGGCCCGGAACCTGAGGATTCCTCTCCAGTGTTGACATGGATCTTGGGGTGCCTCTGAGTCTCCCCAGGGGAGTCAGGCCTCGTCTCGAGTGGGGGCAAGCACGTGCACTTCACTCCCGAGCTGCAGCAGTAGGGTCACGCTCCCCTGTCTCGTGGATCAAGGGATCTGTGGATTTCCCTCGAGGCTTTCTCTCAAGGCTTTCCCACGAGGCTTTCCACAGGGCTGTGCCAAGTGCCACCTTGGTGTGAGTCGAATCCTCGGCGTGAAAGACGAGCCGGTGAAGGAAAAGAGGTTCCTCTGGAATGGACTGAGACATCTGGGGACTCTTGGAATGGTGGCACGACCCTGGAGTTCCTCTCGCCGTTCCTGTTCTGAGGGCCTCCTCTTCAGATGCGACGGGAATGCCGGGAATTCTTTCCCGACGAAGCAGGGAAAGGATCCGTCACCTCGAGCTACGAGGCGGAAACGGGGCTCCTCTGGATGTGGGCGGGAACCTCGTGTTTCCTCTCGAGTAGAGTCGTGTATGTCGGGGAAGTTCTTGAGTTGCATGAACGGTGTGAATGACCCTTTCGACGTTCCAGAGGTGAGGTGTGATTAGCCCCGAGAAGCCTCTGCGGAAATGGGCCTCATCTCGCCTGCAGGGGAGAACCTCCTGGATATTCTCGAGTTGCGGCAGGTCTTCTCGAGTTACGACGGGGACCTCAGGGACCCGCTCTGGTGGCCTCAGGAAGGGCCAGTCCCCATGCGAGTTGCTAGGGGCCATCTCGGGATTCCTCTCCCGTCGATGCCGGGGAATAAGGCCTTGTGTGGAGTCGGGGCCAGAACCTGAGGATTCCTCTCCAGTGTTGACATGGATCTTGGGGTGCCTCTGAGTCTCCCCAGGGGAGTCAGGCTTCATATAGAGTGGGGGCATGCACGTGCGCTTCCCTCCCGAGCTGCAGCAGTAGGGTCACGCTTCCTGTCACGTGGATCAAGGGATCAGTGGCTTTCCCTCGAGGCTTTCCCCCGAGGCTTTCCCACAAGGCTTTCCCACAGGGCTGTGCCAAGTGCCACCTTGGTGTGAGTCGATCCTCGGCGTGAAAAACGAGCCGGTGAAGGGAAAAGAGGTTCCTCTGGAATGGACTGAGACATCTGGGGGTCTCTTGGAGTGGTGGCATGACCCTGGAGTTCCTCTCGCCGTTCCTGTTGAGAGGGCCTCCTCTTGAGATGCGACGGGAACGCAGGGAATTCTTTCCCGACGAAGCAGGGAAAGGATCCGTCACCTCGAGCTAGGAGGCGGAAACGGGGCTCCTCTGGATGTGGGCGGGACCCTCGTGTTTCCTCTCGAGTGGAGACGGGTATGTCGGGGAAGTTCTTGAGTTGCACCAAGGGTGTGAAGGACCCTTTCGACGTTCCAGAGGTGAGGTGTGATTAGCCCCAAGAAGCCTCTGCGGAAATGGGTCTCATCTCGCCTGCAGGGGAGAACCTCCTGGATATTCTCGAGTTGCAGCAGGTCTTCTCGAGTTACGACGGGGACCTCAGGGACCCGCTCTGGTGGGTTCAGGAAGGGCCAGTCCCCATGCGCAATGCTAGGGGCCAACTCGGGATTCGTCTCCAATCGATGCCGGGGCCTAAGACCTTGTGTGGAGTCGGGGCCGGAACCTGAGGATTCCTCTCCAGTGTTGACATGGATCTTGGGGTGCCTCTGAGTCTCCCCAGGGGACTCAGGCCTCGTCTCGAGTGGGGGCAAGCACGTGCACTTCACTCCCGAGCTGCAGCAGTAGGGTCACGCTCCCTGTCTCGTGGATCAAGGGATCTGTGGATTTCCCTCGAGGCTTTCGCTCGAGGCTTTCCCACGAGGCTTTCCCACAGGGCTGTGCCAAGTGCCACCTTGGTGTGAGTCGATCCTCGGCGTGAAAGACGAGCCGGTGAAGGGAAAAGAGGTTCCTCTGGAATGGACTGAGACATCTGGGGGACTCTTGGAATGGTGGCACGACCCTGGAGTTCCTCTCGCCGTTTCTGTTCTGAGGGCCTCCTCTTCAGATGCGTCGGGAATGCCGGGAATTCTTTCCCGACGAAGCAGGGAAAGGATCCATCACCTCGAGCTACGAGGCGGAAACGGGGCTCCTCTGGATGTGGGCGGGAACCTCGTGTTTCCTCTCGAGTGGAGTCGTGTATGTCGGGGAAGTTCTTGAGTTGCATGAACGGTGTGAATGACCCTTTCGACGTTCCAGAGGTGAGGTGTGATTAGCCCCGAGAAGCCTCTGCGGAAATGGGCCTCCTCTCGCATGGAGGGGAGAACCTCCTGGATTTTCTCGAGTTGCGGCAGGTCTTCTCGAGTTACGAAGGGGACCACAGGGACCCGCTCTGATGGCCTCAGGTAGGGCCAGTCCCCATGCGAGTTGCTAGGGGCCATCTCGGGATTCCTCTCCCGTCGATGCCGGGGAATAAGGCCTTGTGTGGAGTCGGGTCCGGTACCTGAGCATTCCTCTCCAGTGTTGACATGGATCTTGGGGTGCCTCTGAGTCTCCCCAGGGGAGTCAGGCTTCATATAGAGTGGGGGCATGCACGTGCGCTTCCCTCCCGAGCTGCAGCAGTAGGGTCACGCTTCCTGTCACGTGGATCAAGGGATCAGTGGCTTTCCCTCGAGGCTTTCCCCCGAGGCTTTCCCACAAGGCTTTCCCACAGGGATGTGCCACGTGCCACCTTGGTGTGAGTCGATCCTTGGCGTGAAAGACGAGCCGGTGAAGGGAAAAGAGGTTCCTGTGGAATGGACTGAGACATCTGGGGGACTCTTGGAATGGTGGCACGACCCTGAAGTTCCTCTCGCCGTTCCTGTTGAGAGGGCCTCCTCTTGAGATGCGACGGGAAGGCCGGGAACTCTTTCCCGACGAAGCAGGGAAAGGATCCCTCATCTCGAGCTACGAGGCGGAAACGGGGCTCCTCTGGATGTGGGCGGGACCCTCGTGTTTCCTCTCGAGTGGAGACGGCTATGTCGGGGAACTTCTTGATTTGCACCAAGGGTGTGAAGGACCCTTTCGAAGTTCCAGAGGTGAGGTGTAATCAGCCTGGAGACGCCTCAGCGGAAATGGGCCTCATCTCGCCTGGAGGGGAGAACCTCCTGGATTTTCTCGAGTTGCGGCAGGTCTTCTCGAGTTACGACGGGGACCACAGGGACCGCTCTGGTGGCCTCAGGAAAGGCAAGTCCTCGTGCGAGTTGCTAGTGGCCAACTTGGCATTCCTCTCCCGTCCATGCCGGGGACTAAGACCTTGTGTGGAGTCGGGGCCAGATCCTGAGGATTCCTCTCCAGTGTTGCCATGGATCTTGGGGTGCTTCTGAGTCTCCCCAGGGGAGTCAGGCCTCGTCTCGAGTGGGGGCATGCACGTGCGCTTTCCTCCCGAGCTGCAAGAGTAGTGTCACGCTTCCTATCACGTGGATCAAGGGATCTGTGGCTTTCCCTCGAGGCTGTCCCTCGAGGCTTTCCCACGAGGCTTTCCCACAGGGCTGTGCCACGTGCCACCTTGGTGTGATTTGATCCTCGGCGTGAAAGACGAGCCGGTGAAGGGAAAAGAGGTTCCTCTGGAATGGACTGAGACATCTGGGGGACTCTTGGAATGGTGGCACGACCCTGGAGTTCCTCTCGTCCATCCTCTTGAGAGGGCCTCCTCTTGAGATGCGACGGGAACGACGGGAACTCTTTCCCGATGAAGCAGGGAAAGGATCCCTCATCTCGAGCTACGAGGCGGAAACGGGGCTCCTCTGGATGTGGGCGGGACCCTCGTGTTTTCTCTCGAGTGGAGACAGGTATGTCGGGGAACTTCTTGATTTCCACCAAGGCTGTGAAGGACCCTTTCGAAGTTCCAGAGGTGAGGTGTAATCAGCCAGGAGACGCCTCAGCGGAAATGGGCCTCATCTCGCCTGCAGGGGAGAACCTCCTGGATTTTCTCGAGTTGCGGCAGGTCTCCTCGAGTTACGACGGGGACCTTAGGGACCCGCTCTGGTGGCCTCAGGAAAGGCCAGTCCTCGTGGGAGTTGCTAGGGGCCATCTCGGGATTCCTCTCCCGTCCATGCCGGGGCCTAAGACCTTGTTTGGAGTCCGGGCCGGAACCTGAGGATTCCTCTCCAGTGTTGCCATGGATCTTGGGGTGTTTCTGAGTCTCCCCAGGGGAGTCAGGCCTCGTCTCGAGTGTGGGCATGCACGTGCGCTTTCCTCCCGAGCTGCAGCAGTAATGTCACGCTTCCTGTCACGTGGATCAAGAGATCTGTGGTTTCCCTCGAGGTTTTTGCTCGAGGCTTTCCCACGAGGCTTTCCCACAGGGCTGTGCCACGTGCCACCTTGGTGTGAGTTGATCCTCGGCGTGAAAGACGAGCCAGTGAAGGGAAAAGAGGTTCCTCTGGAATGGACTGAGACCTCTGCGGGACTCTTGGAATGGTGGCACGACCCTGGAGTTCCTCTCGCCGTTCCTGTTGAGACGGCCTCCTCTTGAGATGCGACGGGAAGGCCGGGAACTCTTTCCCGACGAAGCAGGGAAAGGATCCCTCATCTCAAGCTACAAGGCGGAAACGGGGCTCCTCTGGATGTGGGCTGGACCCTCGTGTTTCCTCTCGAGTGGAGACGGGTATGTCGGGGAACTTCTTGATTTGCACCAAGGCTTGTGAAGGACCCTTTCGAAGTTCCAGAGGTGAGCTGTAATCAGCCTGGAGACGCCTCAGCGGAAATGGGCCTCATCTCGCCTGGAGGGGAGAACCTCCTGGATTTTCTCGAGTTGCAGCAGGTCTTCTCGAGTTACGACGGGGACCTTAGGGACCCGCTCTGGTGGCCTCAGGAAAGGCCAGTCCTCGTGCGAGTTGCTAGGGGCCATCTCGGGATTCCTCTCCCGTCCATGCCGGGGCCTAAGACCTTGTGTGGAGTCGGGGCCGGAACTGAGGATTCCTCTCCAGTGTTGCCATGGATCTTGGGGTGCTTCTGAGTCTCCCCAGGGGAGTCAGGCCTCGTCACGAGTGGGGGCATGCACGTGGGCTTTCCTCCCGAGCTGCGGCAGTAGTGTCACGCTTTCTGTCACATGGATCAAGGGATCTGTGGGTTTCCCTCGAGGCTGTCCCTCGAGGCTTTCCCACGAGGCTTTCCCACAGGGCTGTGCAATGTGCCACCTTGGTGTGAGTCGATCCTCGGCGTGAAAGACGAGCCGGTGAAGGGAAAAGAGGTTCCTGTGGAATGGACTGAGACATCTGGGGGACTCTTGGAATGGTGGCACGACCCTGGAGTTCCTCTCGCCGTTCCTGTTGAGAGGGCCTCCTCTTGAGATGCGACGGGAAGGCCGGGAACTCTTTCCCGACGAAGCAGGGAAAGGATCCCTCATCTCGAGCTACGAGGCGGAAACGGGGCTCCTCTGGATGTGGGCGGGACCCTCGTGTTTCCTCTCGAGTGGAGACGGCTATGTCGGGGAACTTCTTGATTTGCAACAAGGCTGTGAAGGACCCTTTCGAAGTTCCAGAGTTGAGGTGTATTCAGCCTGGAGACGCCTCAGCGGAAATGGGTCTCATCTCGCCTGGAGGGGAGAACCTCCTGGATTTTCTCGAGTTGCGGCAGGTCTACTCGAGTTACGACGGGGACCTCAGGGACCCGCTCTGGTGGCCTCAGGGAAGGCCAGTCCCCATGCGAGTTGCTAGTGGCCATCTCGGGATTCCTCTCCCGTCCATGCCGGGGCCTAAGACCTTGTTTGGAGTCGGGGCCGGAACCTGAGGATTCCTCTCCAGTGTTGCCATGGATCTTGGGGTGCTTCTGAGTCTCCCCAGGGGAGTCAGGCCTCGTCTCGAGTGGGGTCATGCACGTGCGCTTTCCTCCCGAGCTGCAGCAGTAGTGTCACGCTTCCTGTCACGTGGATCAAGGGATCTGGGGCTGTCCCTCGAGGCTTTCCCACGAGGCTTTCCCCCAGGGCTGTGCCACGTGCCACCTTGGTGTGAGTCGATCCTCGGCGTGAAAGACGAGCCGGTGAAGGGAAAAGAGGTTCCTGTGGAATGGACTGAGACATCTGAGGGACTCTTGGAATGGTGGCAAGACCCTGGAGTTCCTCTCGCCGTTCCTGTTGAGAGTGCCTCCTCTTGAGATGCGACCTGAACGCCGGGAACTCTTTCCCGACGAAGCAGGGAAAGGATCCCTCATCTCGAGCTACGAGGCGGAAACGGGGCACCTCTGGATGTGGGCGGGACCCTCGTGTTTCCTCTCGAGTGGAGACGGATATGTCGGGGAACTTCTTGATTTGCACCAAGGCTGTGAAGGACCCTTTCGAAGTTCCAGAGGTGAGGTGTGATCAACCTCGAGACGCCTCAGCGGAAATGGGCCTCATCTCGCCTGGAGGGGAGAACCTCCTGGATTTTCTCGAGTTGCGGCAGGTCTTCTCGAGTTACGACGGGGACCTCAGGGACCCGCTCTGGTGGCCTCAGGAAAGGCCAGTCCCCATGCGAGTTGCTAGGGGCCAACTCGGGATTCCTCTCCCGTCCATGCCGGGGCCTAAGACCTTGTGTGGAGTCGAGGCCGGAACCTGAGGATTCCTCTCCAGTGTTGCCATGGATCTTGGGGTGCTTCTGAGTCTCCCCAGGGGACTCAGGCCTCGTCTCGAGTGGGGGCATGCACGTGCGCTTTCCTCCCGAGCTGCAGCAGTAATGTCACGCTTCCTGTCACGTGGATCAAGGGATCTGTGGTTTCCCTCGAGGCTTTTGCTAGAGGCTTTCCCACGAGGCTTTCCCACAGGGCTGTGCCACGTGCCACCTTGGTGTGAGTTGATCCTCGGCGTGAATGACGAGCCAGTGAAGGGAAAAGAGATTCCTCTGGAATGGACTGAGACATCTGGGGGACTCTTGGAATGGTGGCAAGACCCTGGAGTTCCTCTCGCCGTTCCTGTTGAGAGGGCCTCCTCTTGAGATGCGACGGGAAGGTCGGGGACTCTTTCCCGACGAAGAAGGGAAAGGATCCCTCATCTCGAGCTACGAGGCGGAAACGGGGCTCCTCTGGATGTGGGCGGGACACTCGTGTTTCCTCTCGAGTGGAGACGGGTATGTCGGGGAACTTCTTGATTTGCACCAAGGGTGTGAAGGACCCTTTCGAAGTTCCAGAGGTGAGGTGTGATCAGCCTGGAGACGCCTCAGCGGAAATGGGCCTCATCTCGCCTGGAGGGGAGAACCTCCTGGATTTTCTCGAGTTGTGGCAGGTCTTCTCGAGTTACGACGGGGACCACAGGGACCGCTCTGGTGGCCTCAGGAAAGGCAAGTCCTCGTGCGAGTTGCTAGTGGCCAACTTGGCATTCCTCTCCCGTCCATGCCGGGGACTAAGACCTTGTGTGGAGTCGGGGCCAGATCCTGAGGATTCCTCTCCAGTGTTGCCATGGATCTTGGGGTGCTTCTGAGTCTCCCCAGGGGAGTCAGGCCTCGTCTCGAGTGGGGTATGCACGTGCGCTTTCCTCCCGAGCTGCAAGAGTAGTGTCACGCTTCCTTTCACGTGGATCAAGGGATCTGTGGCTTTCCCTCGAGGCTGTCCCTCGAGGCTTTCCCACGAGGCTTTCCCACAGGGCTGTGCCACGTGCCACCTTGGTGTGATTTGATCCTCGGCGTGAAAGACGAGCCGGTGAAGGGAAAAGAGGTTCCTCTGGAATGGACTGAGACATCTGGGGGACTCTTGGAATGGTGGCACGACCCTGGAGTTCCTCTCGTCCATCCTCTTGAGAGGGCCTCCTCTTGAGATGCGACGGGAACGACGGGAACTCTTTCCCGATGAAGCAGGGAAAGGATCCCTCATCTCGAGCTACGAGGCGGAAACGGGGCTCCTCTGGATGTGGGCGGGACCCTCGTGTTTTCTCTCGAGTGGAGACAGGTATGTCGGGGAACTTCTTGATTTCCACCAAGGCTGTGAAGGACCCTTTCGAAGTTCCAGAGGTGAGGTGTAATCAGCCAGGAGACGCCTCAGCGGAAATGGGCCTCATCTCGCCTGCAGGGGAGAACCTCCTGGATTTTCTCGAGTTGCGGCAGGTCTCCTCGAGTTACGACGGGGACCTTAGGGACCCGCTCTGGTGGCCTCAGGAAAGGCCAGTCCTCGTGGGAGTTGCTAGGGGCCATCTCGGGATTCCTCTCCCGTCCATGCCGGGGCCTAAGACCTTGTTTGGAGTCCGGGCCGGAACCTGAGGATTCCTCTCCAGTGTTGCCATGGATCTTGGGGTGTTTCTGAGTCTCCCCAGGGGAGTCAGGCCTCGTCTCGAGTGTGGGCATGCACGTGCGCTTTCCTCCCATGCTGCAGCAGTAGTGTCACGCTTCCTGTCACATGGATCATGGGATCTGTGGTTTCACTCGAGGCTGTCCCTCGAGGCTTTCCCACGAGGCTTTCCCACAGGGCTGTGCCACGTGCCACCTTGGTGTGAGTCGATCCTCGGCGTGAAAGACGAGCCGGTGAAGGGAAAAGAGTTTCCTGTGGAATGGACTGAGACATCTTTGGGACCCTTGGAATGGTGGCACGACCCTGGAGTTCCTCTCGCCATTCCTGTTGAGAGGGCCTCGGCTTGAGTTGCGACGGGAACGCCCGGAAATCCTTCCCGACGAAGCAGGGAAAGGATCCCTCATCTCGAGCTACGAGGCGGAAACGGGGCTCCTCTGGATGTGGGCGGGACCCTCGTGTTTCCTCTCGAGTGGAGACGGGTATGTCGGGGAACTTCTTGATTTGCACCAAGGGTGTGAAGGACACTTTCGAAGTTCCAGAGGTGAGGTGTGATCAGCCTGGAGACGCCTCAGCGGAAATGGGCCTCATCTCGCCTGGAGGGGAGAACCTCCTGGATATTCTCGAGTTGCGGCAGGTCTTCTCGAGTTACGACGGGGACCTCAGGGACCCGCTCTGGTGGCCTCAGGAGAGGCCAGTCCCCATGCGAGTTGCTAGGGGCCATCTCGGGATTCCTCTCCCGTCCATGCCGGGGCCTAAGACCTTGTGTGGAGTCGGGGCCGGAACCTGAGGATTCCTCTCCAGTGTTGCCATGGATCTTGGGGTGCTTCTGAGTCTCCGCAGGGGAGTCAGGCCTCGTCTCGAGTGGGGGCATGCACGTGCGATTTCCTCCCGAGCTGCAGGAGTAGTGTCACGCTTCCTATCCCGTGGATCAAGTGATCTGTGGCTTTCCTTCGAGGGTGTCTCTCAAGGCTTTCCCACGAGGCTTTCCCACAGGGCTGTGCCACGTGCCACCTTGGTGTGAGTCGATTCTTGGCATGAAAGACGAGCCGGTGAAGGGAAAAGAGGTTCCTCTGGAATGGACTGAGACATCTGGGGGACTCTTGGAATGGTGGCACGACCCTGGAGTTCCTCTCGTCGATCCTCTTGAGAGAGCCTCCTCTTGAGATGCGACGGGAACGCCGGGAACTCTTTCCCGACGAAGCAGGGAAAGGATCCCTCATCTCGAGCTACGAGGCGGAAACGGGGCTCCTCTGGATGTGGGCGGGACCCTCCTGTTTCCTCTCGAGTGGAGACGGGTATGTCGGGGAACTTCTTGATTTGCACCAAGGGTGTGAAGGACCCTTTCGAAGTTCCAGAGGTGAGGTGTGATCAGCCTCGAGACTCCTCAGCGGAAATGGGCCTCATCTCGCCTGGAGGGGAGAACCTCCTGGATTTTCTCGAGTTGCGGCAGGTCTTCTCGAGTAACGACGGGGACCTCAGGGACCCGCTCTGGTGGCCTCAGGAGAGGCCAGTCCCTATGCGAGTTGCTAGGGGCCATCTCGGGATTCCTCTCCCGTCCATGCCGGGGCCTAAGACCTTGTGTGGAGTCGGGGCCGGAACCTGAGGATTCCTCTCCAGTGTTGCCATGGATCTTGGGGTGCTTCTGAGTCTCCGCAGGGGAGTCAGACCTCGTCTCGAGTGGGGGCATGCACGTGCGCTTTCCTCCCGAGCTGCAAGAGTAGTGTCACGCTTCCTATCACGTGGATCAAGGGATCTGTGGCTTTCCCTCGAGGCTGTTCCTCGAGGCTTTCCCACGAGGCTTTCCCACAGGGCTGTGCCACGTGCCACCTTGGTGTGAGTCGATCCTCGGCATGAAAGACGAGCCGGTGAAGGGAAAAGAGGTTCCTCTGGAATGGACTGAGACATCTGCGGGACTCTTGGAATGGTGGCACGACCCTGGAGTTCCTCTCGCCGTTCCTGTTGAGCGGGCCTTCTCTTGAGATGCGACGGGAACGATGGGAAATCTTTCCCGATGAAGCAGGGAAAGGATCCCTCATCTCGAGCTACGAGGCGGAAACGGGGCTCCTCTGGATGTGGGCGGGACCCTCGCGTTTCCTCTCGAGTGGAGACGGGTATGTCGGGGAACTTCTTGATTTGCACCAAGGGTGTGAAGGACCCTTTCGAAGTTCCAGAGGTGAGGTGTGATCAGCCTCGAGACGCCTCAGCGGAAATGGGCCTCATCTCGCCTGGAGGGGTGAACCTCCTGGATTTTCTCGAGTTGCGGCAAGTCTTCTCGAGTTACGACGGGGCCCTTAGGGACCCGCTCTGGTGGCTTCAGGAGAGGCCAGTCCCCATGCGAGTTGCTAGGGGACCTCTCGGGATTCCTCTCCCGTCCATGCCGGGGCCTAAGACCTTGTGTGGAGTCGGGGCCGGAACCTGAGGATTCCTCTCCAGGGTTGCCATGGATCTTGGGGTGCTTCTGAGTCTCCCCAGGGGAGTCAGGCCTCGTCTCGAGTGGGGGCATGCACGTGCGCTTTCCTCCCGAGCTGCAAGAGTAGTGTCACGCTTCCTATCACGAGGATCAAGGGATCTGTGGCTTTCCCTCGAGGCTGTCCCTCGAGGCTTTCCCACGTGGCTTTCCCACAGGGCTGTGCCACGTGCCACCTTGTTGTGAGTCGATCCTCGGCGTGAAAGACGAGCCAGTGAAGGGAAAAGAGGTTCCTCTGGAATGGACAGAGACATCTGGGGGACTCTTGGAATGTTGGCACTACCCTGGAGTTCCTCTCGTCGATCCTCTTGAGAGGGCCTCCGCTTGAGTTGCGACGGGAACGCCCGGAAATCTTTCCAGACGAAGCAGGGAAAGGATCCCTCAACTCGAGCTACGAGGCGGAAACGGGGCTCCTCTGGATGTGGGCGGGACCCTCGTGTTTCCTCTCGAGTGGAGACGGGTATGTCGGGGAACTTCTTGATTTGCACCAAGGGTGTGAAGTTCACTTTCGAAGTTCCAGAGGTGAGGTGTGATCAGCCTCGAGACGCCTCAGCGGAAATGGGCCTCATCTCGCCTGGAGGGGAGAACCTCCTGGATTTTCTCGAGTTGCGGCAGGTCTTCTCGAGTTACGACGGGGACCTCAGGGACCCGCTCTGGTGGCCCCAGGAAAGGCCAGTCCCCATGCGAGTTGCTAGGGGCCATCTCGGGAATCCTCTCCCGTCCATGCCGGGGCCTCAGTCCTTGTGTGGAGTCGGGGCCGGAACCTGAGGATTCCTCTCCAGTGTTGCCATGGATCTTGGGGCACTTCTGAGCCTCTCCAGGGGGTCAGGCCTCGTCTTGATTGGGGGCATGCACGTGCGCTTTCCTCCCGAGCTGCAGCAGTAGTGTCACGCTTCCTGTCACGTGGATAAAGGGATCTGTGGCTTTTCCACGAGGCTTTCCCACAGGGCTGTGCCACGTGCCACCTTGGTGTGAGTCGATCCTCGGCGTGAAAGACGAGCCGGTGAAGGGAAAGAGGTTCCTCTGCAATGGACTGAGACATCTGGGGGACTCTTTGAATGGTGGCACGACCCTGGAGTTCCTCTCGTCGATCCTCTTGAGAGGGCCTCCTCTTGAGATGCGACGGGAACGCCGGGAACTCTTTCCCGACGAAGCAGGGAAAGGATCCCTCATCTCGAGCTACAAGGCGGAAACGGGGCTCCTCTGGATGTGGGCGGGACCCTCGTGTTTCCTCTCGAGTGGAGACGGGTATGTCGGGGAACTTCTTGATTTGCACCAAGGGTGTGAAGGACCCTTTCGAAGTTCCAGAGGTGAGGTGTGATCAGCCTCGAGACGCCTCAGTGGAAATGGGTCTCATCTCGCCTGGAGGGGAGAACCTCCTGGATTTTCTCGAGTTGCGGCAGGTCTTCTCGAGTTACAACGGGGACCTCAGGGACCCGCTCTGGTGGCCTCAGGAGAGGCCAGTCCCCATTCGAGTTGCGAGGGGCCATCTCGGGATTCCTCCCCCGTCCATGCCGGGGCCTAGGACCTTGTGTGGAGTCGGGGACGGAACCTGAGGATTCCTCTCCAGTGTTGCCATGGATTTTGGGGTGCTTCTGAGTCTCCCCAGGGGAGTCAGGCCTCGTCTCGAGTGGGGGCATGCACGTGCGCTTTCCTCCCGATCTGCAGCAGTAGTGTCATGCTTCCTGTCACGTGGATCAAGGGATCTGTGGCTTTCCCTCGAGGCTGTCCCTCGAGGCTTTCCCACGAGGCTTTCCCACAGGGCTGTGCCACGTGCCACCTTGGTGTGAGTCGATCCTCGGAGTGAAAGATAAGGCTTTGAAGGGAAAAGAGGTTCCTCTGGAATGGACTGAGACATCTGGGGGACTCTTGGAATGGTGGCACGACCCTGGAGTTCCTCTCGCCGTTCCTGTTGAGAGGGCCTCCTCTTGAGATGCGACGGGAACGCCGGAAACTCTTTCCCGACGAAGCAGGGAAAGGATCCCTCATCTCGAGCTACGAGGCGGAAACGGGGCTCCTCTGGATGTGGGCGGGACCCTCGTGTTTCCTCTCGAGTGGAGACGGGTATGTCGGGGAACTTCTTGATTTGCACCAAGGGTGTGAAGGACCCTTTCGAAGTTCCAGAGGTGAGGTGTGATCAGCCTCGAGACGTCTCAGCGGAAATGGGCCTCATCTCGCCTGGAGGGGAGAACCTCCTGGATTTTCTGGAGTTGCGGCAGGTCTTCTCGAGTTACGACGGGGACCTCAGGGACCCGCTCTGGTGGCCTCAGGAAAGGCCAGTCCCCATGCGAGTTGCTAGGGGCCATCTCGGGATTCCTCTCCCGTCCATGCCGGGGCCTAAGACCTTGTGTGGAGTCGGGGCCTGAACCTGAGGATTCCTCTACAGTGTTGCCATGGATCTTGGGGTGCTTCTGAGTCTCCCCAGGGGAGTCAGGCCTCGTCTCGAGTGGGGGCATGCACGTGTGCTTTCCTCCCGAGCTGCAGAAGTATTGTCACGCTTCCTGTCACGTGGATCAAGGGATCTGTGGCTTTCCCTCGAGGCTTTGGCTCGAGGTTTTCCCACGAGGCTTTCACACAGGGCTGTGCCACGTTCCACCTTGGTGTGAGTCGATCCTCGGAGTGAAAGACGAGGCGGTGAAGGGAAAAGAGTTTCCTCTGGAATGGACTGAGACATCTGGGGGACTCTTGGAATGGTGGCACGACCCTGGAGTTCCTCTCGCCGTTCCTGTTGAGAGGGCCTCCTCTTGAGATGCGACGGGAACGCCGGGAACTCTTTCCCGACGAAGCAGGGAAAGGATCCGTCATCTCGAGCTACGAGGCGGAAACGGGGCTCCTCTGGATGTGGGCAGGATTCTCATGTTTCCTCTCGAGTGGAGACGGGTATGTCTGGGAACTTCTTGATTTGCACCAAGGGTGTGAAGGACCCTTTCGAAGTTCCAGAGGTGAAGTGTGATCAGCCTGGAGACGCCTCAGCGGAAATGGGCCTCATCTGGCCTGGAGGGGAGAACCTCCTGGATTGTCTCGAGTTGTGGCAGGTCTTCTCGAGTTACGACGGGGACCTCAGGGACCCGCTCTGGTGGCCTCAGGAAAGGCCAGTCCCGATGCGAGTTGCTAGGGGCCATCTCGGGATTCCTCTCCCGTCCATGCCGGGGCCTCAGTCCTTGTGTGGAGTCGGGGCCGGAACCTGAGGATTCCTCTCCAGTGTTGCCATGGATCTTGGGGCACTTCTGAGCCTCTCCAGGGGGTCAGGCCTCGTCTTGATTGGGGGCATGCACGTGCGCTTTCCTCCCGAGCTGCAGCAGTAGTGTCACGCTTCCTGTCACGTGGATAAAGGGATCTGTGGCTTTTCCACGAGGCTTTCCCACAGGGCTGTGCCACGTGCCACCTTGGTGTGAGTCGATCCTCGGCGTGAAAGACGAGCCGGTGAAGGGAAAGAGGTTCCTCTGCAATGGACTGAGACATCTGGGGGACTCTTTGAATGGTGGCACGACCCTGGAGTTCCTCTCGTCGATCCTCTTGAGAGGGCCTCCTCTTGAGATGCGACGGGAACGCCGGGAACTCTTTCCCGACGAAGCAGGGAAAGGATCCCTCATCTCGAGCTACAAGGCGGAAACGGGGCTCCTCTGGATGTGGGCGGGACCCTCGTGTTTCCTCTCGAGTGGAGACGGGTATGTCGGGGAACTTCTTGATTTGCACCAAGGGTGTGAAGGACCCTTTCGAAGTTCCAGAGGTGAGGTGTGATCAGCCTCGAGACGCCTCAGTGGAAATGGGTCTCATCTCGCCTGGAGGGGAGAACCTCCTGGATTTTCTCGAGTTGCGGCAGGTCTTCTCGAGTTACAACGGGGACCTCAGGGACCCGCTCTGGTGGCCTCAGGAGAGGCCAGTCCCCATTCGAGTTGCGAGGGGCCATCTCGGGATTCCTCCCCCGTCCATGCCGGGGCCTAGGACCTTGTGTGGAGTCGGGGACGGAACCTGAGGATTCCTCTCCAGTGTTGCCATGGATTTTGGGGTGCTTCTGAGTCTCCCCAGGGGAGTCAGGCCTCGTCTCGAGTGGGGGCATGCACGTGCGCTTTCCTCCCGATCTGCAGCAGTAGTGTCATGCTTCCTGTCACGTGGATCAAGGGATCTGTGGCTTTCCCTCGAGGCTGTCCCTCGAGGCTTTCCCACGAGGCTTTCCCACAGGGCTGTGCCACGTGCCACCTTGGTGTGAGTCGATCCTCGGAGTGAAAGATAAGGCTTTGAAGGGAAAAGAGGTTCCTCTGGAATGGACTGAGACATCTGGGGGACTCTTGGAATGGTGGCACGACCCTGGAGTTCCTCTCGCCGTTCCTGTTGAGAGGGCCTCCTCTTGAGATGCGACGGGAACGCCGGAAACTCTTTCCCGACGAAGCAGGGAAAGGATCCCTCATCTCGAGCTACGAGGCGGAAACGGGGCTCCTCTGGATGTGGGCGGGACCCTCGTGTTTCCTCTCGAGTGGAGACGGGTATGTCGGGGAACTTCTTGATTTGCACCAAGGGTGTGAAGGACCCTTTCGAAGTTCCAGAGGTGAGGTGTGATCAGCCTCGAGACGTCTCAGCGGAAATGGGCCTCATCTCGCCTGGAGGGGAGAACCTCCTGGATTTTCTGGAGTTGCGGCAGGTCTTCTCGAGTTACGACGGGGACCTCAGGGACCCGCTCTGGTGGCCTCAGGAAAGGCCAGTCCCCATGCGAGTTGCTAGGGGCCATCTCGGGATTCCTCTCCCGTCCATGCCGGGGCCTAAGACCTTGTGTGGAGTCGGGGCCTGAACCTGAGGATTCCTCTACAGTGTTGCCATGGATCTTGGGGTGCTTCTGAGTCTCCCCAGGGGAGTCAGGCCTCGTCTCGAGTGGGGGCATGCACGTGTGCTTTCCTCCCGAGCTGCAGAAGTATTGTCACGCTTCCTGTCACGTGGATCAAGGGATCTGTGGCTTTCCCTCGAGGCTTTGGCTCGAGGTTTTCCCACGAGGCTTTCACACAGGGCTGTGCCACGTTCCACCTTGGTGTGAGTCGATCCTCGGAGTGAAAGACGAGGCGGTGAAGGGAAAAGAGTTTCCTCTGGAATGGACTGAGACATCTGGGGGACTCTTGGAATGGTGGCACGACCCTGGAGTTCCTCTCGCCGTTCCTGTTGAGAGGGCCTCCTCTTGAGATGCGACGGGAACGCCGGGAACTCTTTCCCGACGAAGCAGGGAAAGGATCCGTCATCTCGAGCTACGAGGCGGAAACGGGGCTCCTCTGGATGTGGGCAGGATTCTCATGTTTCCTCTCGAGTGGAGACGGGTATGTCTGGGAACTTCTTGATTTGCACCAAGGGTGTGAAGGACCCTTTCGAAGTTCCAGAGGTGAAGTGTGATCAGCCTGGAGACGCCTCAGCGGAAATGGGCCTCATCTGGCCTGGAGGGGAGAACCTCCTGGATTGTCTCGAGTTGTGGCAGGTCTTCTCGAGTTACGACGGGGACCTCAGGGAACCGCTCTGGTGGCCTCAGGAAAGGCCAGTCCCCATGCGAGTTGCTAGGGGCCATCTCGGGATTCCTCTCCCGTCCATGCCGGGGCCTAAGACCTTGTGTTGAGTCGGGGCCAGATCCTGAGGATTCCTCTCCAGTGTTGCCATGGATCTTGGGGTGCTTCTGAGTCTCCCCAGGGGAGTCAGGCCTCGTCTCGAGTGGGGGCATGCACGTGCGCTTTCCTCCCGAGCTGCAAGAGTAGTGTCACGCTTCCTATCACGTGGATCAAGGGATCTGTGGCTTTCCCTCGAGGCTGTCCCTCGAGGCTTTCCCACGAGGCTTTCCCACAGGGCTGTGCCACGTGCCACCTTGGTGTGATTTGATCCTCGGCGTGAAAGACGAGCCGGTGAAGGGAAAAGAGGTTCCTCTGGAATGGACTGAGACATCTGGGGGACTCTTGGAATGGTGGCACGACCCTGGAGTTCCTCTCGTCCATCCTCTTGAGAGGGCCTCCTCTTGAGATGCGACGGGAACGACGGGAACTCTTTCCCGATGAAGCAGGGAAAGGATCCCTCATCTCGAGCTACGAGGCGGAAACGGGGCTCCTCTGGATGTGGGCGGGACCCTCGTGTTTTCTCTCGAGTGGAGACAGGTATGTCGGGGAACTTCTTGATTTCCACCAAGGCTGTGAAGGACCCTTTCGAAGTTCCAGAGGTGAGGTGTAATCAGCCAGGAGACGCCTCAGCGGAAATGGGCCTCATCTCGCCTGCAGGGGAGAACCTCCTGGATTTTCTCGAGTTGCGGCAGGTCTCCTCGAGTTACGACGGGGACCTTAGGGACCCGCTCTGGTGGCCTCAGGAAAGGCCAGTCCTCGTGGGAGTTGCTAGGGGCCATCTCGGGATTCCTCTCCCGTCCATGCCGGGGCCTAAGACCTTGTTTGGAGTCCGGGCCGGAACCTGAGGATTCCTCTCCAGTGTTGCCATGGATCTTGGGGTGTTTCTGAGTCTCCCCAGGGGAGTCAGGCCTCGTCTCGAGTGTGGGCATGCACGTGCGCTTTCCTCCCATGCTGCAGCAGTAGTGTCACGCTTCCTGTCACATGGATCATGGGATCTGTGGTTTCACTCGAGGCTGTCCCTCGAGGCTTTCCCACGAGGCTTTCCCACAGGGCTGTGCCACGTGCCACCTTGGTGTGAGTCGATCCTCGGCGTGAAAGACGAGCCGGTGAAGGGAAAAGAGTTTCCTGTGGAATGGACTGAGACATCTTTGGGACCCTTGGAATGGTGGCACGACCCTGGAGTTCCTCTCGCCATTCCTGTTGAGAGGGCCTCGGCTTGAGTTGCGACGGGAACGCCCGGAAATCCTTCCCGACGAAGCAGGGAAAGGATCCCTCATCTCGAGCTACGAGGCGGAAACGGGGCTCCTCTGGATGTGGGCGGGACCCTCGTGTTTCCTCTCGAGTGGAGACGGGTATGTCGGGGAACTTCTTGATTTGCACCAAGGGTGTGAAGGACCCTTTCGAAGTTCCAGAGGTGAGGTGTGATCAGCCTCGAGACGTCTCAGCGGAAATGGGCCTCATCTCGCCTGGAGGGGAGAACCTCCTGGATTTTCTGGAGTTGCGGCAGGTCTTCTCGAGTTACGACGGGGACCTCAGGGACCCGCTCTGGTGGCCTCAGGAAAGGCCAGTCCCCATGCGAGTTGCTAGGGGCCATCTCGGGATTCCTCTCCCGTCCATGCCGGGGCCTAAGACCTTGTGTGGAGTCGGGGCCTGAACCTGAGGATTCCTCTACAGTGTTGCCATGGATCTTGGGGTGCTTCTGAGTCTCCCCAGGGGAGTCAGGCCTCGTCTCGAGTGGGGGCATGCACGTGTGCTTTCCTCCCGAGCTGCAGAAGTATTGTCACGCTTCCTGTCACGTGGATCAAGGGATCTGTGGCTTTCCCTCGAGGCTTTGGCTCGAGGTTTTCCCACGAGGCTTTCACACAGGGCTGTGCCACGTTCCACCTTGGTGTGAGTCGATCCTCGGAGTGAAAGACGAGGCGGTGAAGGGAAAAGAGTTTCCTCTGGAATGGACTGAGACATCTGGGGGACTCTTGGAATGGTGGCACGACCCTGGAGTTCCTCTCGCCGTTCCTGTTGAGAGGGCCTCCTCTTGAGATGCGACGGGAACGCCGGGAACTCTTTCCCGACGAAGCAGGGAAAGGATCCGTCATCTCGAGCTACGAGGCGGAAACGGGGCTCCTCTGGATGTGGGCAGGATTCTCATGTTTCCTCTCGAGTGGAGACGGGTATGTCTGGGAACTTCTTGATTTGCACCAAGGGTGTGAAGGACCCTTTCGAAGTTCCAGAGGTGAAGTGTGATCAGCCTGGAGACGCCTCAGCGGAAATGGGCCTCATCTCGCCTGGAGGGGAGAACCTCCTGGATTGTCTCGAGTTGTGGCAGGTCTTCTCGAGTTACGACGGGGACCTCAGGGACCCGCTCTGGTGGCCTCAGGAAAGGCCAGTCCCGATGCGAGTTGCTAGGGGCCATCTCGGGATTCCTCTCCCGTCCATGCCGGGGCCTAAGACCTTGTGTTGAGTCGGGGCCAGATCCTGAGGATTCCTCTCCAGTGTTGCCATGGATCTTGGGGTGCTTCTGAGTCTCCCCAGGGGAGTCAGGCCTCGTCTCGAGTGGGGGCATGCACGTGCGCTTTCCTCCCGAGCTGCAAGAGTAGTGTCACGCTTCCTATCACGTGGATCAAGGGATCTGTGGCTTTCCCTCGAGGCTGTCCCTCGAGGCTTTCCCACGAGGCTTTCCCACAGGGCTGTGCCACGTGCCACCTTGGTGTGATTTGATCCTCGGCGTGAAAGACGAGCCGGTGAAGGGAAAAGAGGTTCCTCTGGAATGGACTGAGACATCTGGGGGACTCTTGGAATGGTGGCACGACCCTGGAGTTCCTCTCGTCCATCCTCTTGAGAGGGCCTCCTCTTGAGATGCGACGGGAACGACGGGAACTCTTTCCCGATGAAGCAGGGAAAGGATCCCTCATCTCGAGCTACGAGGCGGAAACGGGGCTCCTCTGGATGTGGGCGGGACCCTCGTGTTTTCTCTCGAGTGGAGACAGGTATGTCGGGGAACTTCTTGATTTCCACCAAGGCTGTGAAGGACCCTTTCGAAGTTCCAGAGGTGAGGTGTAATCAGCCAGGAGACGCCTCAGCGGAAATGGGCCTCATCTCGCCTGCAGGGGAGAACCTCCTGGATTTTCTCGAGTTGCGGCAGGTCTCCTCGAGTTACGACGGGGACCTTAGGGACCCGCTCTGGTGGCCTCAGGAAAGGCCAGTCCTCGTGGGAGTTGCTAGGGGCCATCTCGGGATTCCTCTCCCGTCCATGCCGGGGCCTAAGACCTTGTTTGGAGTCCGGGCCGGAACCTGAGGATTCCTCTCCAGTGTTGCCATGGATCTTGGGGTGTTTCTGAGTCTCCCCAGGGGAGTCAGGCCTCGTCTCGAGTGTGGGCATGCACGTGCGCTTTCCTCCCATGCTGCAGCAGTAGTGTCACGCTTCCTGTCACATGGATCATGGGATCTGTGGTTTCACTCGAGGCTGTCCCTCGAGGCTTTCCCACGAGGCTTTCCCACAGGGCTGTGCCACGTGCCACCTTGGTGTGAGTCGATCCTCGGCGTGAAAGACGAGCCGGTGAAGGGAAAAGAGTTTCCTGTGGAATGGACTGAGACATCTTTGGGACCCTTGGAATGGTGGCACGACCCTGGAGTTCCTCTCGCCATTCCTGTTGAGAGGGCCTCGGCTTGAGTTGCGACGGGAACGCCCGGAAATCCTTCCCGACGAAGCAGGGAAAGGATCCCTCATCTCGAGCTACGAGGCGGAAACGGGGCTCCTCTGGATGTGGGCGGGACCCTCGTGTTTCCTCTCGAGTGGAGACGGGTATGTCGGGGAACTTCTTGATTTGCACCAAGGGTGTGAAGGACACTTTCGAAGTTCCAGAGGTGAGGTGTGATCAGCCTGGAGACGCCTCAGCGGAAATGGGCCTCATCTCGCCTGGAGGGGAGAACCTCCTGGATATTATCGAGTTGCGGCAGGTCTTCTCGAGTTACGACGGGGACCTCAGGGACCCGCTCTGGTGGCCTCAGGAGAGGCCAGTCCCCATGCGAGTTGCTAGGGGCCATCTCGGGATTCCTCTCCCGTCCATGCCGGGGCCTAAGACCTTGTGTGGAGTCGGGGCCGGAACCTGAGGATTCCTCTCCAGTGTTGCCATGGATCTTGGGGTGCTTCTGAGTCTCCGCAGGGGAGTCAGGCCTCGTCTCGAGTGGGGGCATGCACGTGCGATTTCCTCCCGAGCTGCAGGAGTAGTGTCACGCTTCCTATCCCGTGGATCAAGTGATCTGTGGCTTTCCTTCGAGGGTGTCTCTCAAGGCTTTCCCACGAGGCTTTCCCACAGGGCTGTGCCACGTGCCACCTTGGTGTGAGTCGATTCTTGGCATGAAAGACGAGCCGGTGAAGGGAAAAGAGGTTCCTCTGGAATGGACTGAGACATCTGGGGGACTCTTGGAATGGTGGCACGACCCTGGAGTTCCTCTCGTCGATCCTCTTGAGAGAGCCTCCTCTTGAGATGCGACGGGAACGCCGGGAACTCTTTCCCGACGAAGCAGGGAAAGGATCCCTCATCTCGAGCTACGAGGCGGAAACGGGGCTCCTCTGGATGTGGGCGGGACCCTCCTGTTTCCTCTCGAGTGGAGACGAGTATGTCGGGGAACTTCTTGATTTGCACCAAGGGTGTGAAGGACCCTTTCGAAGTTCCAGAGGTGAGGTGTGATCAGCCTCGAGACTCCTCAGCGGAAATGGGCCTCATCTCGCCTGGAGGGGAGAACCTCCTGGATTTTCTCGAGTTGCGGCAGGTCTTCTCGAGTAACGACGGGGACCTCAGGGACCCGCTCTGGTGGCCTCAGGAGAGGCCAGTCCCTATGCGAGTTGCTAGGGGCCATCTCGGGATTCCTCTCCCGTCCATGCCGGGGCCTAAGACCTTGTGTGGAGTCGGGGCCGGAACCTGAGGATTCCTCTCCAGTGTTGCCATGGATCTTGGGGTGCTTCTGAGTCTCCGCAGGGGAGTCAGACCTCGTCTCGAGTGGGGGCATGCACGTGCGCTTTCCTCCCGAGCTGCAAGAGTAGTGTCACGCTTCCTATCACGTGGATCAAGGGATCTGTGGCTTTCCCTCGAGGCTGTTCCTCGAGGCTTTCCCACGAGGCTTTCCCACAGGGCTGTGCCACGTGCCACCTTGGTGTGAGTCGATCCTCGGCATGAAAGACGAGCCGGTGAAGGGAAAAGAGGTTCCTCTGGAATGGACTGAGACATCTGCGGGACTCTTGGAATGGTGGCACGACCCTGGAGTTCCTCTCGCCGTTCCTGTTGAGCGGGCCTTCTCTTGAGATGCGACGGGAACGATGGGAAATCTTTCCCGATGAAGCAGGGAAAGGATCCCTCATCTCGAGCTACGAGGCGGAAACGGGGCTCCTCTGGATGTGGGCGGGACCCTCGCGTTTCCTCTCGAGTGGAGACGGGTATGTCGGGGAACTTCTTGATTTGCACCAAGGGTGTGAAGGACCCTTTCGAAGTTCCAGAGGTGAGGTGTGATCAGCCTCGAGACGCCTCAGCGGAAATGGGCCTCATCTCGCCTGGAGGGGTGAACCTCCTGGATTTTCTCGAGTTGCGGCAAGTCTTCTCGAGTTACGACGGGGCCCTTAGGGACCCGCTCTGGTGGCTTCAGGAGAGGCCAGTCCCCATGCGAGTTGCTAGGGGACCTCTCGGGATTCCTCTCCCGTCCATGCCAGGGCCTAAGACCTTGTGTGGAGTCGGGGCCGGAACCTGAGGATTCCTCTCCAGTGTTGCCATGGATCTTGGGGTGCTTCTGAGTCTCCCCAGGGGAGTCAGGCCTCGTCTCGAGTGGGGGCATGCACGTGCGCTTTCCTCCCGAGCTGCAAGAGTAGTGTCACGCTTCCTATCACGAGGATCAAGGGATCTGTGGCTTTCCCTCGAGGCTGTCCCTCGAGGCTTTCCCACGTGGCTTTCCCACAGGGCTGTGCCACGTGCCACCTTGTTGTGAGTCGATCCTCGGCGTGAAAGACGAGCCAGTGAAGGGAAAAGAGGTTCCTCTGGAATGGACAGAGACATCTGGGGGACTCTTGGAATGTTGGCACTACCCTGGAGTTCCTCTCGTCGATCCTCTTGAGAGGGCCTCCGCTTGAGTTGCGACGGGAACGCCCGGAAATCTTTCCAGACGAAGCAGGGAAAGGATCCCTCAACTCGAGCTACGAGGCGGAAACGGGGCTCCTCTGGATGTGGGCGGGACCCTCGTGTTTCCTCTCGAGTGGAGACGGGTATGTCGGGGAACTTCTTGATTTGCACCAAGGGTGTGAAGTTCACTTTCGAAGTTCCAGAGGTGAGGTGTGATCAGCCTCGAGACGCCTCAGCGGAAATGGGCCTCATCTCGCCTGGAGGGGAGAACCTCCTGGATTTTCTCGAGTTGCGGCAGGTCTTCTCGAGTTACGACGGGGACCTCAGGGACCCGCTCTGGTGGCCCCAGGAAAGGCCAGTCCCCATGCGAGTTGCTAGGGGCCATCTCGGGAATCCTCTCCCGTCCATGCCGGGGCCTCAGTCCTTGTGTGGAGTCGGGGCCGGAACCTGAGGATTCCTCTCCAGTGTTGCCATGGATCTTGGGGCACTTCTGAGCCTCCCCAGGGGGTCAGGCCTCGTCTTGATTGGGGGCATGCACGTGCGCTTTCCTCCCGAGCTGCAGCAGTAGTGTCACGCTTCCTGTCACGTGGATAAAGGGATCTGTGGCTTTTCCACGAGGCTTTCCCACAGGGCTGTGCCACGTGCCACCTTGGTGTGAGTCGATCCTCGGCGTGAAAGACGAGCCGGTGAAGGGAAAGAGGTTCCTCTGCAATGGACTGAGACATCTGGGGGACTCTTGGAATGGTGGCACGACCCTGGAGTTCCTCTCGCTGTTCCTGTTGAGCGGGCCTCCTCTTGAGATGCGACGGGAACGCCGGGAACTCTTTCCCGTCGAAGCAGGGAAAGGATCCCTCATCTCGAGCTACGAGGCGGAAACGGGGCTCCTCTGGATGTGGGCGGGACCCTCGTGTTTCCTCTCGAGTGGAGACGGGTATGTCGGGGAACTTCTTGATTTGCACCAAGGGTGTGAAGGACCCTTTCGAATTTCCAGAGGGGAGGTGTGATCACCCTGGAGACGCCTCAGCGGAAATGGGCCTCATCTCGCCTGGAGGGGAGAACCTCCTGGATTTTCTCGAGATGCGGCAGGTCTTCTCGAGTTACGACGGGGACCTCAGGGACCCGCTCTGGTGGCCTCAGGAAAGGCCAGTCCCCATGCGAGTTGCTAGGGGCCATCTCCGGATTCCTCTCCCGTCCATGCCGGGGCCTAAGACCTTGTGTGTAGTCGGGGCCGGAACCTGAGGATTCCTCTCCAGTGTTACCATGGATCTTGGGGGTGCTTCTGAGTCTCCCCAGGGGAGTCAGGCCTCGTCTCGAGTGGGGGCATGCACATGCGCTTTCCTCCCGAGCTGCAGCAGTAGTGTCACGCTTGCTGTCACGTGGATCAAGGGATCTGTGGCTTTACCTCAAGGCTTTCGCTCGAGGCTTTCCCAGGAGGCTTTCCCACAGGGCTGTGCCACGTGCCACCTTGGTGTGAATCGATCCTCGGCGTGAAAGACCAGCCGGTGAAGGGAAAAGAGATTCCTCTGGAATGGACTGAGACATCTGGGGGACTCTTGGAATGGTGGCACGACCCTGGAGTTCCTCTCGCTGTTCCTGTTGAGAGGGCCTCCTCTTGAGATGCGACGGGAACGCCGGGAACTCTTTCCCGACGAGGCAGGGAAAGGATCCCTCATCTCGAGCTACGAGGCGGAAACGGGGCTCCTCTGGATGTGGGCGGGACCCTCGCGTTTCCTCTCGAGTGGAGACGGGTTTGTCGGGGAACTTCTTGATTTGCACCAAGGGTGTGAAGGACCCTTTCGAAGTTCCAGATGTGAGGTGTGATCAGCCTCGAGACGCCTCAGCGGAAATGGGCCTCATCTCGCCTGGAGGGGTGAACCTCCTGGATTTTCTCGAGTTGCGGCAAGTCTTCTCGAGTTACGACGGGGACCTTAGGGACCCGCTCTGGTGGCTTCAGGAGAGGCCAGTCCCCATGCGAGTTGCTAGGGGACCTCTCGGGATTCCTATCCCGTCCATGCCGGGGCCTAAGACCTTGTGTGGAGTCGGGGCCGGAACCTGAGGATTCCTCTCCAGGGTTGCCATGGATCTTAGGGTGCTTCTGAGTCTCCCCAGGGGAGTCAGGCCTCGTATCGAGTGGGGGCATGCACGTGCGCTTTCCTCCCGAGCTGCAAGAGTAGTGTCACGCTTGCTGTCACGTGGATCAAGGGATCTGTGGCTTTCCCTCGAGGCTGTCCCTCGAGGCTTTCCCACGAGGCTTTCCCACAGGGCTGTGCCACGTGCCACCTTGGTGTGAGTCGATCCTCGGCGTGAAAGACGAGCCAGTGAAGGGAAAAGAGGTTCCTCTGGAATGGACTGAGACATCTCTGGGACTCTTGGAATGGTGGCACTACCCTGGAGTTCCTCTCGTCGATCCTCTTGAGAGGGCCTCCGCTTGAGTTGCGACGGGAACGCCGGGAACTCTTTCCCGACGAAGCAGTGAAAGGATCCCACATCTCGAGCTACGAGGCGGAAACGGGGCTCCTCTGGATGTGGGCGGGACCCTCGTGTTTCCTCTCGAGTGGAGACGGGTATGTCGGGGAACTTCTTGATTTGCACCAAGGGTGTGAAGGACCCTTGCGAAGTTCCAGAGGTGAGGTGTGATCAGCCTCGAGACGCCTCAGCGGAAATGGGCCTCATCTCGCCTGGAGGGGAGAACCTCCTGGATTTTCTCGAGTTGAGGCAGGTCTTCTCGAGTTATGACGGGGACCTCAGGGACCCGCTCTGGTGGCCTCAGGAAAGGCCAGTCCCCATGCGAGTTGCTAGGGGCCATCTCGGGATTCCTCTCCCGTCCATGCCGGGGCCTCAGTCCTTGTGTGGAGTCGGGGCCGGAACTGGAGGATTCCTCTCCAGTGTTGCCATGGATCTTGGGGCGCTTCTGAGCCTCCCCAGGGGGTCAGGCCTCGTCTTGAGTTGGGGCATGCACGTGCGCTTTCCTCCCGAGCTGCAGCAGTAGTGTCACGCTTCCTGTCACGTGGATAAAGGGATCTGTGGCTTTCCCACGAGGCTTTCCCACAGGGCTGTGCCACGTGCCACCTTGGTGTGAGTCGATCCTCAGCGTGAAGGACGAGAATGTGAAGGGAAAAGTGGTTCCTCTGGAATGGACTGAGACATCTGGGGGACTCGTGGAATGGTGGCACGACCCTGGAGTTCCTCTCGCCGTTCCTGTTGAGAGGGCCCCCTCTTGAGATGCGACGGGAATGCCGGGAACTCTTTCCCGACGAAGCAGGGAAAGGATCCCTCATCTCGAGCTACGAGGCGGAAACGGGGCTCCTCTGGTTGTGGGCGGGACCCTCGTGTTTCCCCTCGAGTGGAGCCGGGTATGTCGGGGAACTACTTGATTTGCACCAAGGGTGTGAAGGACCCTTTCGAAATTCCAGAGGTGAGGTGTGATCAGCCTGGATACGCCTCAGCGGAAATGGGCCTCATCTCGCCTGGAGGGGAGAACCTCCTGGATTTTCTCGAGTTGCGGCAGGTCTTCTCGAGTTACGACGGGGACCTCAGGGACCCGCTCTGGTGGCCTCAGGAAAGGGCAGTCCACATGCGAGTTGCTAGGGGTCATCTCGGGATTCCTCTCCCGTCCATGCCGGGGCCTAAGACCTTGTGTGGAGTCGGGGCCGGAACCTGAGGATTCCTCTCCAGTGTTGCCATGGATCTTGGGGTGCTTCTGAGTCTCCCCAGGGGAGTCAGGCCTCGTCTCGAGTGGGGGCATGCACGTGCGCTTTCCTCCCGAGCTGCAGCAGTATTGTCACGCTTCCTGTCACGTGGATCAAGGGATCTGTGGCTTTCCCTCGAGGCTGTCCCTCGAGGCTTTCCCACGAGGCTTTCCCACAGGGCTGTGCCACGTGCCACCTTGGTGTGAGTCGATCCTCGGCGTGAAAGACGAGCCGGTGAAGGGAAAAGAGATTCCTCTGGAATGGACTGAGACATCTGGGGGACTCTTGGAATGGTGGCACTACCCTGGAGTTCGTCTCGTCGATCCTCTTGAGAGGGCCTCCGCTTGAGTTGCGACGGGAACGCCCGGAAATCTTTCCCAACGAAGCAGGGAAAGGATCCCTCATCTCAAGCTACGAGGCGGCAACGGGGCTCCTCTGGATGTGGGCGGGACCCTCGTGTTTCCTCTCGAGTGGAGACCGGTATGTCGGGGAACTTCTTGATTTGCACCAAGGGTGTGAAGGACACTTTCGAAGTTCTAGAGGTGAGGTGTGATCAGCCTCGAGACGCCTCAGCGGAAATGGGCCTCATCTCGCCTGGAGGGGAGAACCTCCTGGATTTTCTCGAGTTGCGGCAGGTCTTCCCGAGTTACGACGGGGACCTCAGGGACCCGCTCTGGTGGCCTCAGGAAAGGCCAGTCCACATGCGAGTTGCTAGGGGCCATCTCGGGATTCCTCTCCCGTCCATGTCGGGGCCTCAGTCCTTGTGTGGAGTCGGGGCCGGAACCTGAGGATTGCTCTCCAGTGTTGCCATGGATCTTGGGGCGCTTCTGAGCCTCCCCAGGGGATCAGGCCTAGTCTTGAGTGGGGGCATGCACGTGCGCTTTCCTCCCGAGCTGCAGCAGTAGTGTCACGCTTGCTGTCACGTGGATCAAGGGATCTGTGGCTTTACCTCAAGGCTTTCGCTCGAGGCTTTCCCACGAGGCTTTCCCACAGGGCTGTGCCACGTGCCACCTTGGTGGGAGTCGATCCTCGGCGTGAAAGACGAGCCGGTGAAGGGAAAAGAGGTTCCTCTGGAATGGACTGAGACATCTGGGGGACTCTTGGAATGGTGGCACGACCCTGGAGTTCCTCTCGCTGTTCCTGTTGAGAGGGCCTCCTCTTGAGATGCGACGGGAACGCCGGGAACTCTTTCCCGACGAGGCAGGGAAAGGATCCCTCATCTCGAGCTACGAGGCGGAAACGGGGCTCCTCTGGATGTGGGCGGGACCCTCGCGTTTCCTCTCGAGTGGAGATGGGTATGTCGGGGAACTTCTTGATTTGCACCATGGGTGTGAAGGACCCTTTCGAAGTTCCAGAGGTGAGGTGTGATCAGCCTCGAGACGCCTCAGCGGAAATGGGCCTCATCTCGCCTGGAGGGGTGAACCTCCTGGATTTTCTCGAGTTGCGGCAGGTCTTCTCGAGTTACGACGGGGACCTTAGGGACCCGCTCTGGTGGCTTCAGGAGAGGCCAGTCCCCATGCGAGTTGCTAGTGGCCATCTCGGGATTCCTCTCCCGTCCATGCCGGGGCCTAAGACCTTGTGTGGAGTCGGGGCCGGAACCTGAGGATTCCTCTCCAGTGTTGCCATGGATCTTGGGGTGCTTCTGAGTCTCCCCAGGGGAGTCAGGCCTCGTCTCGAGTGGGAGCATGCACGTGCACTTTCCTCCCGAGCTGCAAGAGTAGTGTCACGTTTCCTATCACGTGGATCAAGGGATCTGTGGCTTTCCCTCGAGGCTGTCCCTCGCGGCTTTCCCAGGTGGCTTTCCCACAGGGCTGTGCCACGTGCCACCTTGGTGTGAGTATATCCTCGGCGTGAAAGACGAGCCGGTGAAGGGAAAAGAGGTTCCTCTGGAATGAACTGAGACATCTGGGGGACTCTTGGAATGGTGGCACTACCCAGGAGTTCCTGTCGCCGTTCCTGTTGAGAGGGCCTCCTCTTGAGTTGGGACGGGAACGCCGGGAACTCTTTCCCGACGAAGCAGGGAAAGGATCCCACATCTCGAGCTACGAGGCGGAAACGGGGCTCCTCTGGATGTGGGCGTGACCCTCGTGTTTCCTCTCGAGTGGAGACGGGTATGTCGCGGATCTTCTTGATTTGCAGCAAGGGTGTGAAGGACCCTTTCGAAGTTCCAGAGGTGAGGTGTGATCAGCCTGGAGACGCCTCAGCGGAAATGGGCCTCATCTCGCCTGGAGGGGAGAACCTCCTGGATTTTCTCGAGTTGCGGCAGGTCTTCTCGAGTTACGACGGGGACCTCAGGGACCCGCTCTGGTGGCCTCAGGAGAGGCCAGTCCCTATGCGAGTTGCTAGGTGCCATCTCGGGATTCCTCTCCCGTCCATGCCGGGGCCTAAGACCTTGTGTGGAGTCGGGGCCGGAACCTGAGGATTCCTCTCCAGTGTTGCCATGGATCTTGGGGTGCTTCTGAGTCTCCCCAGGGATTCAGGCCTCGTCTCGTGTGGGGGCATGCACGTGCGCATTCCTCCGAAGCTACAGCAGTAGTGTCACGCTTCCTGTCACGTGGATCAAGGGATCTGTGGCTTTCCCTCGAGGCTGTCCCTCGAGGCTTTCCCACGAGGCTTTCCCACAGGGCTGTGCCACGTGCCACCTTGGTGTGAGTCGATCCTCGGCGTGAAAGACGAGCCGGGGTAGGGAAAGAGGTTCCTCTGGAATGGACTGAGACATCTGGGGGACTCTTGGAATGGTGGCACGACCCTGGAGTTCCTCTCGTCGATCCTCTTGAGAGGGCCTCCTCTTGAGATGCGACGGGAACGCCGGAAACTCTTTCCCGACGAAGCAGGGAAAGGATCCCTCATCTCGAGCTACGAGGCGGAAACGGGGCTCCTCTGGATGTGGGCGGGACCCTCGTGTTTCCTCTCGAGTGGAGACGGGTATGTCGGGGAACTTCTTGATTTGCACCAAGGGTGTGAAGGACCCTTTCGAAGTTCCAGAGGTGAGGTGTGATCAGCCTCGAGACGCCTCAGTGGAAATGGGCCTCATCTCGCCTGGAGGGGAGAACCTCCTGGATTTTCTCGAGTTGCCGCAGGTCTTCTCGAGTTACAACGGGGACCTCAGGGACCCGCTCTGGTGGCCTCAGAAGAGGCCAGTCCCCATTCGAGTTGCTAGGGGCCAACTCGGGATTCCTCTCCCGTCCGTGCCGGGGCCTCAGTCCTTGTGTGGAGTCGGGGCCGGAACCTGAGGATTCCTCTCCAGTGTTGCCATGGATCTTGGGGTGCTTCTGAGTCTCCCCAGGGGAGTCAGGCCTCGTCTCGAGTGGGGGCATGCACGTGCGCTTTCCTCCCGAGCTGCAGCAGTATTGTCACGCTTCCTGTCACGTGGATCAAGGGATCTGTGGCTTTCCCTCGAGGCTGTCCCTCGAGGCTTTCCCACGAGGCTTTCCCACAGGGCTGTGCCACGTGCCACCTTGGTGTGAGTCGATCCTCGGCGTGAAAGACGAGCCGGTGAAGGGAAAAGAGATTCCTCTGGAATGGACTGAGACATCTGGGGGACTCTTGGAATGGTGGCACTACCCTGGAGTTCGTCTCGTCGATCCTCTTGAGAGGGCCTCCGCTTGAGTTGCGACGGGAACGCCCGGAAATCTTTCCCAACGAAGCAGGGAAAGGATCCCTCATCTCAAGCTACGAGGCGGCAACGGGGCTCCTCTGGATGTGGGCGGGACCCTCGTGTTTCCTCTCGAGTGGAGACCGGTATGTCGGGGAACTTCTTGATTTGCACCAAGGGTGTGAAGGACACTTTCGAAGTTCTAGAGGTGAGGTGTGATCAGCCTCGAGACGCCTCAGCGGAAATGGGCCTCATCTCGCCTGGAGGGGAGAACCTCCTGGATTTTCTCGAGTTGCGGCAGGTCTTCCCGAGTTACGACGGGGACCTCAGGGACCCGCTCTGGTGGCCTCAGGAAAGGCCAGTCCACATGCGAGTTGCTAGGGGCCATCTCGGGATTCCTCTCCCGTCCATGTCGGGGCCTCAGTCCTTGTGTGGAGTCGGGGCCGGAACCTGAGGATTCCTCTCCAGTGTTGCCATGGATCTTGGGGCGCTTCTGAGCCTCCCCAGGGGATCAGGCCTAGTCTTGAGTGGGGGCATGCACGTGCGCTTTCCTCCCGAGCTGCAGCAGTAGTGTCACGCTTGCTGTCACGTGGATCAAGGGATCTGTGGCTTTACCTCAAGGCTTTCGCTCGAGGCTTTCCCACGAGGCTTTCCCACAGGGCTGTGCCACGTGCCACCTTGGTGGGAGTCGATCCTCGGCGTGAAAGACGAGCCGGTGAAGGGAAAAGAGGTTCCTCTGGAATGGACTGAGACATCTGGGGGACTCTTGGAATGGTGGCACGACCCTGGAGTTCCTCTCGCTGTTCCTGTTGAGAGGGCCTCCTCTTGAGATGCGACGGGAACGCCGGGAACTCTTTCCCGACGAGGCAGGGAAAGGATCCCTCATCTCGAGCTACGAGGCGGAAACGGGGCTCCTCTGGATGTGGGCGGGACCCTCGCGTTTCCTCTCGAGTGGAGATGGGTATGTCGGGGAACTTCTTGATTTGCACCATGGGTGTGAAGGACCCTTTCGAAGTTCCAGAGGTGAGGTGTGATCAGCCTCGAGACGCCTCAGCGGAAATGGGCCTCATCTCGCCTGGAGGGGTGAACCTCCTGGATTTTCTCGAGTTGCGGCAAGTCTTCTCGAGTTACGACGGGGACCTTAGGGACCCGCTCTGGTGGCTTCAGGAGAGGCCAGTCCCCATGCGAGTTGCTAGTGGCCATCTCGGGATTCCTCTCCCGTCCATGCCGGGGCCTAAGACCTTGTGTGGAGTCGGGGCCGGAACCTGAGGATTCCTCTCCAGTGTTGCCATGGATCTTGGGGTGCTTCTGAGTCTCCCCAGGGGAGTCAGGCCTCGTCTCGAGTGGGAGCATGCACGTGCACTTTCCTCCCGAGCTGCAAGAGTAGTGTCACGTTTCCTATCACGTGGATCAAGGGATCTGTGGCTTTCCCTCGAGGCTGTCCCTCGAGGCTTTCCCAGGTGGCTTTCCCACAGGGCTGTGCCACGTGCCACCTTGGTGTGAGTATATCCTCGGCGTGAAAGACGAGCCGGTGAAGGGAAAAGAGGTTCCTCTGGAATGAACTGAGACATCTGGGGGACTCTTGGAATGGTGGCACTACCCAGGAGTTCCTGTCGCCGTTCCTGTTGAGAGGGCCTCCTCTTGAGTTGGGACGGGAACGCCGGGAACTCTTTCCCGACGAAGCAGGGAAAGGATCCCACATCTCGAGCTACGAGGCGGAAACGGGGCTCCTCTGGATGTGGGCGTGACCCTCGTGTTTCCTCTCGAGTGGAGACGGGTATGTCGCGGATCTTCTTGATTTGCAGCAAGGGTGTGAAGGACCCTTTCGAAGTTCCAGAGGTGAGGTGTGATCAGCCTGGAGACGCCTCAGCGGAAATGGGCCTCATCTCGCCTGGAGGGGAGAACCTCCTGGATTTTCTCGAGTTGCGGCAGGTCTTCTCGAGTTACGACGGGGACCTCAGGGACCCGCTCTGGTGGCCTCAGGAGAGGCCAGTCCCTATGCGAGTTGCTAGGTGCCATCTCGGGATTCCTCTCCCGTCCATGCCGGGGCCTAAGACCTTGTGTGGAGTCGGGGCCGGAACCTGAGGATTCCTCTCCAGTGTTGCCATGGATCTTGGGGTGCTTCTGAGTCTCCCCAGGGATTCAGGCCTCGTCTCGTGTGGGGGCATGCACGTGCGCATTCCTCCGAAGCTACAGCAGTAGTGTCACGCTTCCTGTCACGTGGATCAAGGGATCTGTGGCTTTCCCTCGAGGCTGTCCCTCGAGGCTTTCCCACGAGGCTTTCCCACAGGGCTGTGCCACGTGCCACCTTGGTGTGAGTCGATCCTCGGCGTGAAAGACGAGCCGGGGTAGGGAAAGAGGTTCCTCTGGAATGGACTGAGACATCTGGGGGACTCTTGGAATGGTGGCACGACCCTGGAGTTCCTCTCGTCGATCCTCTTGAGAGGGCCTCCTCTTGAGATGCGACGGGAACGCCGGAAACTCTTTCCCGACGAAGCAGGGAAAGGATCCCTCATCTCGAGCTACGAGGCGGAAACGGGGCTCCTCTGGATGTGGGCGGGACCCTCGTGTTTCCTCTCGAGTGGAGACGGGTATGTCGGGGAACTTCTTGATTTGCACCAAGGGTGTGAAGGACCCTTTCGAAGTTCCAGAGGTGAGGTGTGATCAGCCTCGAGACGCCTCAGTGGAAATGGGCCTCATCTCGCCTGGAGGGGAGAACCTCCTGGATTTTCTCGAGTTGCCGCAGGTCTTCTCGAGTTACAACGGGGACCTCAGGGACCCGCTCTGGTGGCCTCAGAAGAGGCCAGTCCCCATTCGAGTTGCTAGGGGCCAACTCGGGATTCCTCTCCCGTCCGTGCCGGGGCCTCAGTCCTTGTGTGGAGTCGGGGCCGGAACCTGAGGATTCCTCTCCAGTGTTGCCATGGATCTTGGGGTGCTTCTGAGTCTCCCCAGGGGAGTCAGGCCTCGTCTCGAGTGGGGGCATGCACGTGCGCTTTCCTCCCGAGCTGCAGCAGTAGTGTCACGCTTCCTGTCACGTGGATAAAGGGATCTGTGTCTTTCCCTCGAGGCTTTCGCTCGAGGCTTTCCCACGAGGCTTTCCCACAGGGCTGTGCCACGTGCCACCTTGGTGTGAGTCGATCCTCGGCGTGAAGGACGAGAATGTGAAGGGTAAAGAGTTTCCTCTGGAATGGACTGAGATATCTGGGGGACTCGTGGAATGGTGGCACGACCCTGGAGTTCCTCTCGCCGTTCCTGTTGAGAGGGCCCCCTCTTGAGATGCGACGGGAACGCCGGGAACTCTTTCCCGACGAAGCAGGGAAAGGATCCCTCATCTCGAGCTACGAGGCGGAAACGGGTCTCCTCTGGATGTGGGCGGGACCCACGTGTTTCCTCTCGAGTGGAGACGGGTATGTCGGGGAACTTCTTGATTTGCACCAAGGGTGTGAAGGACCCTTTCGAAATTCCAGAGGTGAGGTGTGATCAGCCTGGAGACGCCTCAGCGGAAATGGGGCTCATCTCGCCTGGAGGGGAGAACCACCTGGATTTTCTCGAGTTGCGGCAGGTCTTCTCGAGTTACGACGGGGACCTCAGGGACCCGCTCTGGTGGCCTCAGGAAAGGGCAGTCCACATGCGAGTTGCTAGGGGTCATCTCGGGATTCCTCTCCCGTCCATGCCGGGGCCTAAGACCTTGTGTGGAGTCGGGGCCGGAACCTGAGGATTCCTCTCCAGTGTTGCCATGGATCTTGGGGTGCTTCTGAGTCTCCCCAGGGGAGTCAGGCCTCGTCTCGAGTGGGGGCATGCACGTGCGCTTTCCTCCCGAGCTGCAGCACTAGTGTCAGGCTTGCTGTCACGTGGATCAAGGGATCTGTGGCTTTACCTCAAGGCTATCGCTTGAGGCTTTCCCACGAGGCTTTCCCACAGGGCTGTGCCACGTGCCACCTTGGTGTGAGTCGATCCTCGGCGTGAAAGACGAGCCAGTGAAGGGAAAAGAGGTTCCTCTGGAATGGACTGAGACATCTGGGGGACTCTTGGAATGGTGGCAAGACCCTGGAGTTCCTCTCGCTGTTCCTGTTGAGAGGGCCTCCTCTTGAGATGCGACGGGAACGCCGGGAACTCTTTCCCGACGAAGCAGGGAAAGGATCCCTCATCTCGAGCTACGAGGCGGAAACGGGGCTCCTCTGGATGTGGGCGGGACCCTCGTGTTTCCTCTCGAGTGGAGACGGGTATGTCGGGGAACTTCTTGATTTGCACCAAGGGTGTGAAGGACCCTTTCGAAGTTCCAGAGGTGAGGTGTGATCAGACTGGAGACGCCTCAGCGGAAAAGGGCCTCATCTCGCCTGGAGGGGAGAACCTCCTGGATTTTCTCGAGTTGCGGCAGGTCTTCTCGAGTTACAACGGGGACCTCAGGGACCCGCTCTGGTGGCCTCAGGAGAGGCCAGTCCCCATTCGAGTTGCTAGGGGCCAACTCGGGATTCCTCTCCCGTCCATGCCAGGGCCTAAGACCTTTTGTGGAGTCGGGGCCGGAACCTGACGATTCCTCTCCAGTGTTGCCATGGATCTTGGGGTGCTTGTGAGTCTCCCCAGGGGAGTCAGGCCTCGTCTCGAGTGGGGGCATACACGTGCGCTTTCCTCCCGAGCTGCAGCAGTAGTGTCACGCTTCCTGTCACGTGGATAAAGGGATCTGTGTCTTTCCATCGAGGCTTTCGCTCCAGGCTTTCCCACGAGGCTTTCGCACAGGGCTGTGCCACGTGCCACCTTGGTGTGAGTCGATCCTCAGCGTGAAGGACGAGAATGTGAAGGGAAAAGTGGTTCCTCTGGAATGGACTGAGACATCTGGGGGACTCGTGGAATGGTGGTACGACCCTGGAGTTCCTCTCGCCGTTCCTGTTGAGAGGGCCCCCTCTTGAGATGCGACGGGAATGCCGGGAACTCTTTCCCGACGAAGCAGGGAAAGGATCCCTCATCTCGAGCTACGAGGCGGAAACGGGGCTCCTCTGGATGTGGGCGGGACCCTCGTGTTTCCTCTCGAGTGGAGACGGGTATGTCGGGGAACTACTTGATTTGCACCAAGGGTGTGAAGGACCCTTTCGAAATTCCAGAGGTGAGGTGTGATCAGCCTGGAGACGCCTCAGCGGAAATGGGCCTCATCTCGCCTGGAGGGGAGAACCTCCTGGATTTTCTCGAGTTGCGGCAGGTCTTCTCGAGTTACGACGGGGACCTCAGGGACCCGCTCTGGTGGCCTCAGGAAAGGGCAGTCCACATGCGAGTTGCTAGGGGTCATCTCGGGATTCCTCTCCCGTCCATGCCGGGGCCTAAGACCTTGTGTGGAGTCGGGGCCGGAACCTGAGGATTCCTCTCCAGTGTTGCCATGGATCTTGGGGTGCTTCTGAGTCTCCCCAGGGGAGTCAGGCCTCGTCTCGAGTGGGGGCATGCACGTGCGCTTTCCTCCCGAGCTGCAGCAGTATTGTCACGCTTCCTGTCACGTGGATCAAGGGATCTGTGGCTTTCCCTCGAGGCTGTCCCTCGAGGCTTTCCCACGAGGCTTTCCCACAGGGCTGTGCCACGTGCCACCTTGGTGTGAGTCGATCCTCGGCGTGAAAGACGAGACGGTGAAGGGAAAAGAGATTCCTCTGGAATGGACTGAGACATCTGGGGGACTCTTGGAATGGTGGCACTACCCAGGAGTTCCTCTCGTCGATCCTTTTGAGAGGGCCTCCGCTTGAGTTGCGACGGGAACGCCCGGAAATCTTTCCCAACGAAGCAGGGAAAGGATCCCTCATCTCAAGCTACGAGGCGGCAACGGGGCTCCTCTGGATGTGGGCGGGACCCTCGTGTTTCCTCTCGAGTGGAGACCGGTATGTCGGGGAACTTCTTGATTTGCACCAAGGGTGTGAAGGACACTTTCGAAGTTCTAGAGGTGAGGTGTGATCAGCCTCGAGACGCCTCAGCAGAAATGGGCCTCATCTCGCCTGGAGGGGAGAACCTCCTGGATTTTCTCGAGTTGCGGCAGGTCTTCCCGAGTTACGACGGGGACCTCAGGGACCCGCTCTGGTGGCCTCAGGAAAGGCCAGTCCCCATGCGAGTTGCTAGGGGCCATCTCGGGATTCCTCTCCCGTCCATGCCGGGGCCTCAGTCCTTGTGTGGAGTCGGGGCCGGAACCTGAGGATTCCTCTCCAGTGTTGCCATGGATCTTGGGGCGCTTCTGAGCCTCCCCAGGGGGTCAGGCCTAGTCTTGAGTGGGGGCATGCACATGCGCTTTCCTCCCGAGCTGCAGCAGTAGTGTCACGCTTGCTGTCACGTGGATCAAGGGATCTGTGGCTTTACCTCAAGGCTTTCGCTCGAGGCTTTCCCACGAGGCTTTCCCACAGGGCTGTGCCACGTGCCACCTTGGTGGGAGTCGATCCTCGGCGTGAAAGACGAGCCGGTGAAGGGAAAAGAGGTTCCTCTGGAATGGACTGAGACATCTGGGGGACTCTTGGAATGGTGGCACGACCCTGGAGTTCCTCTCGCTGTTCCTGTTGAGAGGGCCTCCTCTTGAGATGCGACGGGAACGCCGGGAACTCTTTCCCGACGAGGCAGGGAAAGGATCCCTCATCTCGAGCTACGAGGCGGAAACGGGGCTCCTCTGGATGTGGGCGGGACCCTCGCGTTTCCTCTCGAGTGGAGATGGGTATGTCGGGGAACTTCTTGATTTGCACCATGGGTGTGAAGGACCCTTTCGAAGTTCCAGAGGTGAGGTGTGATCAGCCTCGAGACGCCTCAGCGGAAATGGGCCTCATCTCGCCTGGAGGGGTGAACCTCCTGGATTTTCTCGAGTTGCGGCAAGTCTTCTCGAGTTACGACGGGGACCTTAGGGACCCGCTCTGGTGGCTTCAGGAGAGGCCAGTCCCCATGCGAGTTGCTAGTGGCCATCTCGGGATTCCTCTCCCGTCCATGCCGGGGCCTAAGACCTTGTGTGGAGTCGGGGCCGGAACCTGAGGATTCCTCTCCAGTGTTGCCATGGATCTTGGGGTGCTTCTGAGTCTCCCCAGGGGAGTCAGGCCTCGTCTCGAGTGGGGGCATGCACGTGCACTTTCCTCCCGAGCTGCAAGAGTAGTGTCACGTTTCCTATCACGTGGATCAAGGGATCTGTGGCTTTCCCTCGAGGCTGTCCCTCGAGGCTTTCCCACGTGGCTTTCCCACAGGGCTGTGCCACGTGCCACCTTGGTGTGAGTATATCCTCGGCGTGAAAGACGAGCCGGTGAAGGGAAAAGAGGTTCCTCTGGAATGAACTGAGACATCTGGGGGACTCTTGGAATGGTGGCACTACCCTGGAGTTCCTGTCGCCGTTCCTGTTGAGAGGGCCTCCTCTTGAGTTGGGACGGAAACGCCGGGAACTCTTTCCCGACGAAGCAGGGAAAGGATCCCACATCTCGAGCTACGAGGCGGAAACGGGGCTCCTCTGGATGTGGGCGGGACCCTCGTGTTTCCTCTCGAGTGGAGACGGGTATGTCGCGGATCTTCTTGATTTGCACCAAGGGTGTGAAGGACCCTTTCGAAGTTCCAGAGGTGAGGTGTGATCAGCCTCGAGACGCCTCAGCGGAAATGGGCCTCATCTCGCCTGGAGGGGAGAACCTCCTGGATTTTCTCGAGTTGCGGCAGGTCTTCTCGAGTTACGACGGGGACCTCAGGGACCCGCTCTGGTGGCCTCAGGAGAGGCCAGTCCCTATGCGAGTTGCTAGGTGCCATCTCGGGGCCGGAACCTGAGGATTCCTCTCCAGTGTTGCCATGGATCTTGGGGTGCTTCTGAGTCTCCCCAGGGATTCAGGCCTCGTCTCGTGTGGGGGCATGCACGTGCGCATTCCTCCGAAGCTACAGCAGTAGTGTCACGCTTCCTGTCACGTGGATCAAGGGATCTGTGGCTTTCCCTGGAGGCTGTCCCTCGAGGCTTTCCCACGAGGCTTTCCCACAGGGCTGTGCCACGTGCCACCTTGGTGTGAGTCGATCCTCGGCGTGAAAGACGAGCCGGGGTAGGGAAAGAGGTTCCTCTGGAATGGACTGAGACATCTGGGGGACTCTTGGAATGGTGGCACGACCCTGGAGTTCCTCTCGTCGATCCTCTTGAGAGGGCCTCCTCTTGAGATGCGACGGGAACGCCGGGAACTCTTTCCCGACGAAGCAGGGAAAGGATCCCTCATCTCGAGCTACGAGGCGGAAACGGGGCTCCTCTGGATGTGGGCGGGACCCTCGTGTTTCCTCTCGAGTGGAGACGGGTATGTCGGGGAACTTCTTGATTTGCACCAAGGGTGTGAAGGACCCTTTCGAAGTTCCAGAGGTGAGGTGTGATCAGCCTGGAGACGCCTCAGCGGAAATGGGGCTCATCTCGCCTGGAGGGGAGAACAACCTGGATTTTCTCGAGTTGCGGCAGGTCTTCTCGAGTTACGACGGGGACCTCAGGGACCCGCTCTGGTGGCCTCAGGAAAGGGCAGTCCACATGCGAGTTGCTAGGGGTCATCTCGGGATTCCTCTCCCGTCCATGCCGGGGCCTAAGACCTTGTGTGGAGTCGGGGCCGGAACCTGAGGATTCCTCTCCAGTGTTGCCATGGATCTTGGGGTGCTTCTGAGTCTCCCCAGGGGAGTCAGGCCTCGTCTCGAGTGGGGGCATGCACGTGCGCTTTCCTCCCGAGCTGCAGCAGTAGTGTCAGGCTTGCTGTCACGTGGATCAAGGGATCTGTGGCTTTACCTCAAGGCTATCGCTTGAGGCTTTCCCACGAAGCTTTCCCACAGGGCTGTGCCACGTGCCACCTTGGTGTGAGTCGATCCTCGGCGTGAAAGACGAGCCGGTGAAGGGAAAAGAGGTTCCTCTGGAATGGACTGAGACATCTGGGGGACTCTTGGAATGGTGGCAAGACCCTGGAGTTCCTCTCGCTGTTCCTGTTGAGAGGGCCTCCTCTTGAGATGCGACGGGAACGCCGGGAACTCTTTCCCGACGAAGCAGGGAAAGGATCCCTCATCTCGAGCTACGAGGCGGAAACGGGGCTCCTCTGGATGTGGGCGGGACCCTCGTGTTTCCTCTCGAGTGGAGACGGGTATGTCGGGGAACTTCTTGATTTGCACCAAGGGTGTGAAGGACCCTTTCGAAGTTCCAGAGGTGAGGTGTGATCAGACTGGAGACGCCTCAGCGGAAAAGGGCCTCATCTCGCCTGGAGGGGAGAACCTCCTGGATTTTCTCGAGTTGCGGCAGGTCTTCTCGAGTTACAACGGGGACCTCAGGGACCCGCTCTGGTGGCCTCAGGAGAGGCCAGTCCCCATTCGAGTTGCTAGGGGCCAACTCGGGATTCCTCTCCCGTCCATGCCAGGGCCTAAGACCTTTTGTGGAGTCGGGGCCGGAACCTGACGATTCCTCTCCAGTGTTGCCATGGATCTTGGGGTGCTTGTGAGTCTCCCCAGGGGAGTCAGGCCTCGTCTCGAGTGGGGGCATACACGTGCGCTTTCCTCCCGAGCTGCAGCAGTAGTGTCACGCTTCCTGTCACGTGGATCAAGGGATCTGTGTCTTTCCATCGAGGCTTTCGCTCCAGGCTTTCCCACGAGGCTTTCCCACAGGGCTGTGCCACGTGCCACCTTGGTGTGAGTCGATCCTCGGCGTGAAGGACGAGAATGTGAAGGGTAAAGAGTTTCCTCTGGAATGGACTGAGATATCTGGGGGACTCGTGGAATGGTGGCACGACCCTGGAGTTCCTCTCGCCGTTCCTGTTGAGAGGGCCCCCTCTTGAGATGCGACGGGAACGCCGGGAACTCTTTCCCGACGAAGCAGGGAAAGGATCCCTCATCTCGAGCTACGAGGCGGAAACGGGGCTCCTCTGGATGTGGGCGGGACCCTCGTGTTTCCTCTCGAGTGGAGACGGGTATGTCGGGGAACTTCTTGATTTGCACCAAGGGTGTGAAGGACCCTTTCGAAGTTCCAGAGGTGAGGTGTGATCAGACTGGAGACGCCTCAGCGGAAATGGGCCTCATCTCGCCTGGAGGGGAGAACCTCCTGGATTTTCTCGAGTTGCGGCAGGTCTTCTCGAGTTACGACGGGGACCTCAGGGACCCGCTCTGGTGGCCTCAGGAGAGGCCAGTCCCCATGCGAGTTGCTAGGAGCCATCTCGGGATTCCTCTCCCTTCCATGCCTGGGCCTAAGACCTTGTGTGGAGTCGGGGCCGGAACCTGAGGATTCCTCTCCAGTGTTGCCATGGGTCTTGGGGTGCTTCTGAGTCTCCCCAGGGGAGTCAGGCCTCGTCTCGAGTGGGGGCATGCACGTGCGCATTCCTCCGAAGCTACAGCAGTAGTGTCACGCTTCCTGTCACGTGGATCAAGGGATCTGTGGCTTTCCCTCGAGGCTGTCCCTCGAGGCTTTCCCACGAGGCTTTCCCACAGGGCTGTGCCACGTGCCACCTTGGTGTGAGTCGATCCTCGGCGTGAAAGACGAGCCGGGGTAGGGAAAGAGGTTCCTCTGGAAAGGACTGAGACATCTGGGGGACTCTTGGAATGGTGGCACGACCCTGGAGATCCTCTCGTCGATCCTCTTGAGAGGGCCTCCTCTTGAGATGCGACGGGAACGCCGGGAACTCTTTCCCGACGAAGCAGGGAAAGGATCCCTCATCTCGAGCTACGAGGCGGAAACGGGGCTCCTCTGGATGTGGGCGGGACCCTCGTGTTTCCTCTCGAGTGGAGACGGGTATGTCGGGGAACTTCTTGATTTGCACCAAGGGTGTGAAGGACCCTTTCGAAGTTCCAGAGGTGAGGTGTGATCAGCCTCGAGACGCCTCAGTGGAAATGGGCCTCATCTCGCCTGGAGGGGAGAACCTCCTGGATTTTCTCGAGTTGCCGCAGGTCTTCTCGAGTTACAACGGGGACCTCAGGGACCCGCTCTGGTGGCCTCAGAAGAGGCCAGTCCCCATTCGAGTTGCTAGGGGCCAACTCGGGATTCCTCTCCCGTCCGTGCCGGGGCCTCAGTCCTTGTGTGGAGTCGGGGCCGGAACCTGAGGATTCCTCTCCAGTGTTGCCATGGATCTTGGGGTGCTTCTGAGTCTCCCCAGGGGAGTCAGGCCTCGTCTCGAGTGGGGGCATGCACGTGCGCTTTCCTCCCGAGCTGCAGCAGTAGTGTCACGCTTCCTGTCACGTGGATAAAGGGATCTGTGTCTTTCCCTCGAGGCTTTCGCTCGAGGCTTTCCCACGAGGCTTTCCCACAGGGCTGTGCCACGTGCCACCTTGGTGTGAGTCGATCCTCGGCGTGAAGGACGAGAATGTGAAGGGTAAAGAGTTTCCTCTGGAATGGACTGAGATATCTGGGGGACTCGTGGAATGGTGGCACGACCCTGGAGTTCCTCTCGCCGTTCCTGTTGAGAGGGCCCCCTCTTGAGATGCGACGGGAACGCCGGGAACTCTTTCCCGACGAAGCAGGGAAAGGATCCCTCATCTCGAGCTATGAGGCGGAAACGGGTCTCCTCTGGATGTGGGCGGGACCCACGTGTTTCCTCTCGAGTGGAGACGGGTATGTCGGGGAACTTCTTGATTTGCACCAAGGGTGTGAAGGACCCTTTCGAAATTCCAGAGGTGAGGTGTGATCAGCCTGGAGACGCCTCAGCGGAAATGGGGCTCATCTCGCCTGGAGGGGAGAACAACCTGGATTTTCTCGAGTTGCGGCAGGTCTTCTCGAGTTACGACGGGGACCTCAGGGACCCGCTCTGGTGGCCTCAGGAAAGGGCAGTCCACATGCGAGTTGCTAGGGGTCATCTCGGGATTCCTCTCCCGTCCATGCCGGGGCCTAAGACCTTGTGTGGAGTCGGGGCCGGAACCTGAGGATTCCTCTCCAGTGTTGCCATGGATCTTGGGGTGCTTCTGAGTCTCCCCAGGGGAGTCAGGCCTCGTCTCGAGTGGGGGCATGCACGTGCGCTTTCCTCCCGAGCTGCAGCAGTAGTGTCAGGCTTGCTGTCACGTGGATCAAGGGATCTGTGGCTTTACCTCAAGGCTATCGCTTGAGGCTTTCCCACGAAGCTTTCCCACAGGGCTGTGCCACGTGCCACCTTGGTGTGAGTCGATCCTCGGCGTGAAAGACGAGCCGGTGAAGGGAAAAGAGGTTCCTCTGGAATGGACTGAGACATCTGGGGGACTCTTGGAATGGTGGCAAGACCCTGGAGTTCCTCTCGCTGTTCCTGTTGAGAGGGCCTCCTCTTGAGATGCGACGGGAACGCCGGGAACTCTTTCCCGACGAAGCAGGGAAAGGATCCCTCATCTCGAGCTACGAGGCGGAAACGGGGCTCCTCTGGATGTGGGCGGGACCCTCGTGTTTCCTCTCGAGTGGAGACGGGTATGTCGGGGAACTTCTTGATTTGCACCAAGGGTGTGAAGGACCCTTTCGAAGTTCCAGAGGTGAGGTGTGATCAGACTGGAGACGCCTCAGCGGAAAAGGGCCTCATCTCGCCTGGAGGGGAGAACCTCCTGGATTTTCTCGAGTTGCGGCAGGTCTTCTCGAGTTACAACGGGGACCTCAGGGACCCGCTCTGGTGGCCTCAGGAGAGGCCAGTCCCCATTCGAGTTGCTAGGGGCCAACTCGGGATTCCTCTCCCGTCCATGCCAGGGCCTAAGACCTTTTGTGGAGTCGGGGCCGGAACCTGACGATTCCTCTCCAGTGTTGCCATGGATCTTGGGGTGCTTGTGAGTCTCCCCAGGGGAGTCAGGCCTCGTCTCGAGTGGGGGCATACACGTGCGCTTTCCTCCCGAGCTGCAGCAGTAGTGTCACGCTTCCTGTCACGTGGATCAAGGGATCTGTGTCTTTCCATCGAGGCTTTCGCTCCAGGCTTTCCCACGAGGCTTTCCCACAGGGCTGTGCCACGTGCCACCTTGGTGTGAGTCGATCCTCGGCGTGAAGGACGAGAATGTGAAGGGTAAAGAGTTTCCTCTGGAATGGACTGAGATATCTGGGGGACTCGTGGAATGGTGGCACGACCCTGGAGTTCCTCTCGCCGTTCCTGTTGAGAGGGCCCCCTCTTGAGATGCGACGGGAACGCCGGGAACTCTTTCCCGACGAAGCAGGGAAAGGATCCCTCATCTCGAGCTACGAGGCGGAAACGGGGCTCCTCTGGATGTGGGCGGGACCCTCGTGTTTCCTCTCGAGTGGAGACGGGTATGTCGGGGAACTTCTTGATTTGCACCAAGGGTGTGAAGGACCCTTTCGAAGTTCCAGAGGTGAGGTGTGATCAGACTGGAGACGCCTCAGCGGAAATGGGCCTCATCTCGCCTGGAGGGGAGAACCTCCTGGATTTTCTCGAGTTGCGGCAGGTCTTCTCGAGTTACGACGGGGACCTCAGGGACCCGCTCTGGTGGCCTCAGGAGAGGCCAGTCCCCATGCGAGTTGCTAGGAGCCATCTCGGGATTCCTCTCCCTTCCATGCCTGGGCCTAAGACCTTGTGTGGAGTCGGGGCCGGAACCTGAGGATTCCTCTCCAGTGTTGCCATGGGTCTTGGGGTGCTTCTGAGTCTCCCCAGGGGAGTCAGGCCTCGTCTCGAGTGGGGGCATGCACGTGCGCATTCCTCCGAAGCTACAGCAGTAGTGTCACGCTTCCTGTCACGTGGATCAAGGGATCTGTGGCTTTCCCTCGAGGCTGTCCCTCGAGGCTTTCCCACGAGGCTTTCCCACAGGGCTGTGCCACGTGCCACCTTGGTGTGAGTCGATCCTCGGCGTGAAAGACGAGCCGGGGTAGGGAAAGAGGTTCCTCTGGAAAGGACTGAGACATCTGGGGGACTCTTGGAATGGTGGCACGACCCTGGAGATCCTCTCGTCGATCCTCTTGAGAGGGCCTCCTCTTGAGATGCGACGGGAACGCCGGGAACTCTTTCCCGACGAAGCAGGGAAAGGATCCCTCATCTCGAGCTACGAGGCGGAAACGGGTCTCCTCTGGATGTGGGCGGGACCCTCGTGTTTCCTCTCGAGTGGAGACGGGTATGTCGGGGAACTTCTTGATTTGCACCAAGGGTGTGAAGGACCCTTTCGAAGTTCCAGAGGTGAGGTGTGATCAGACTGGAGACGCCTCAGCGGAAAAGGGCCTCATCTCGCCTGGAGGGGAGAACCTCCTGGATTTTCTCGAGTTGCGGCAGGTCTTCTCGAGTTACAACGGGGACCTCAGGGACCCGCTCTGGTGGCCTCAGGAGAGGCCAGTCCCCATTCGAGTTGCTAGGGGCCAACTCGGGATTCCTCTCCCGTCCATGCCAGGTCCTAAGACCTTTTGTGGAGTCGGGGCCGGAACCTGACGATTCCTCTCCAGTGTTGCCATGGATCTTGGGGTGCTTCTGAGTCTCCCCAGGGGAGTCAGGCCTCGTCTCGAGTGGGGGCATACACGTGCGCTTTCCTCCCAAGCTGCAGCAGTAGTGTCACGCTTCCTGTCACGTGGATAAAGGGATCTGTGTCTTTCCCTCGAGGCTTTCGCTCGAGGCTTTCCCAAGAGGCTTTCCCACAGGGCTGTGCCACGTGCCACCTTGGTGTGAGTCGATCCTCGGCGTGAAGGACGAGAATGTGAAGGGTAAAGAGTTTCCTCTGGAATGGACTGAGATATCTGGGGGACTCGTGGAATGGTGGCACGACCCTGGAGTTCCTCTCGCCGTTCCTGTTGAGAGGGCCCCCTCTTGAGATGCGACGGGAACGCCGGGAACTCTTTCCCGACGAAGCAGGGAAAGGATCCCTCATCTCGAGCTACGAGGCGGAAACGGGTCTCCTCTGGATGTGGGCGGGACCCTCGTGTTTCCTCTCGAGTGGAGACGGGTATGTCGGGGAACTTCTTGATTTGCACCAAGGGTGTGAAGGACCCTTTCGAAATTCCAGAGGTGAGGTGTGATCAGCCTGGAGACGCCTCAGCGGAAATGGGCCTCATCTCGCCTGGAGGGGAGAACCTCCTGGATTTTCTGGAGTTGCGGCAGGTCTTCTCGAGTTACGACGGGGACCTCAGGGACCCGCTCTGGTGGCCTCAGGAGAGGCCAGTCCCCATGCGAGTTGCTAGGAGCCATCTCGGGATTCCTTTCCCTTCCATGCCTGGGCCTAAGACCTTGTGTGGAGTCGGGGCCGGAACCTGAGGATTCCTCTCCAGTGTTGCCATGGATCTTGGGGTGCTTCTGAGTCTCCGTAGGGGAGTCAGGCCTCGTCTCGAGTGGGGGCATGCACGTGCGCATTCCTCCGAAGCTACAGCAGTAGTGTCACGCTTCCTGTCACGTGGATCAAGGGATCTGTGGCTTTCCCTCGAGGCTGTCCCTCGAGGCTTTCCCACGAGGCTTTCCCACAGGGCTGTGCCACGTGCCACCTTGGTGTGAGTCGATCCTCGGCGTGAAAGACGAGCCGGGGTAGGGAAAGAGGTTCCTCTGGAATGGACTGAGACATCTGGGGGACTCTTGGAATGGTGGCACGACCCTGGAGTTCCTCTCGTCGATCCTCTTGAGAGGGCCTCCTCTTGAGATGCGACGGGAACGCCGGGATCTCTTTCCCGACGAAGCAGGGAAAGGATCCCTCATCTCGAGCTACGAGGCGGAAACGGGGCTCCTCTGGATGTGGGCGGGACCCTCGTGTTTCCTCTCGAGTGGAGACGGGTATGTCGGGGAACTTCTTGATTTGCACCAAGGGTGTGAAGGACCCTTTCGAAGTTCCAGAGGTGAGGTGTGATCAGCCTCGAGACGCCTCAGTGGAAATGGGCCTCATCTCGCCTGGAGGGGAGAACCTCCTGGATTTTCTCGAGTTGCGGCAGGTCTTCTCGAGTTACAACGGGGACCTCAGGGACCCGCTCTGGTGGCCTCAGAAGAGGCCAGTCCCCATTCGAGTTGCTAGGGGCCAACTCGGGATTCCTCTCCCGTCCGTGCCGGGGCCTCAGTCCTTGTGTGGAGTCGGGGCCGGAACCTGACGATTCCTCTCCAGTGTTTCCATGGATCTCGGGGTGCTTCTGAGTCTCCCCAGGGGAGTCAGGCCTCGTCTCGAGTGGGGGCATGCACGTGCGCTTTCCTCCCGAGCTGCAGCAGTAGTGTCAGGCTTGCTGTCACGTGCATCAAGGGATCTGTGGCTTTACCTCAAGGCTATCGCTTGAGGCTTTCCCACGAGGCTTTCCCACAGGGCTGTGCCACGTGCCACCTTGGTGTGAGTCGATCCTCGGCGTGAAAGACGAGCCGGTGAAGGGAAAAGAGGTTCCTCTGGAATGGACTGAGACATCTGGGGGACTCTTGGAATGGTGGCAAGACCCTGGAGTTCCTCTCGCTGTTCCTGTTGAGAGGGCCTCCTCTTGAGATGCGACGGGAACGCCGGGAACTCTTTCCCTACGAAGCAGGGAAAGGATCCCTCATCTCGAGCTACGAGGCGGAAACGGGGCTCCTCTGGATGTGGGCGGGACCCTCGTGTTTCCTCTCGAGTTGAGACGGGTATGTCGGGGAACTTCTTGATTTGCACCAAGGGTGTGAAGGACCCTTTCGAAGTTCCAGAGGTGAGGTGTGATCAGACTGGAGACGCCTCAGCGGAAAAGGGCCTCATCTCGCCTGGAGGGGAGAACCTCCTGGATTTTCTCGAGTTGCGGCAGGTCTTCTCGAGTTACAACGGGGACCTCAGGGACCCGCTCTGGTGGCCTCAGGAGAGGCCAGTCCCCATGCGAGTTGCTAGGAGCCATCTCGGGATTCCTCTCCCTTCCATGCCTGGGCCTAAGACCTTGTGTGGAGTCGGGGCCGGAACCTGAGGATTCCTCTCCAGTGTTGCCATGGGTCTTGGGGTGCTTCTGAGTCTCCCCAGGGGAGTCAGGCCTCGTCTCGAGTGGGGGCATGCACGTGCGCATTCCTCCGAAGCTACAGCAGTAGTGTCACGCTTCCTGTCACGTGGATCAAGGGATCTGTGGCTTTCCCTCGAGGCTGTCCCTCGAGGCTTTCCCACGAGGCTTTCCCACAGGGCTGTGCCACGTGCCACCTTGGTGTGAGTCGATCCTCGGCGTGAAAGACGAGCCGGGGTAGGGAAAGAGGTTCCTCTGGAAAGGACTGAGACATCTGGGGGACTCTTGGAATGGTGGCACGACCCTGGAGATCCTCTCGTCGATCCTCTTGAGAGGGCCTCCTCTTGAGATGCGACGGGAACGCCGGGAACTCTTTCCCGACGAAGCAGGGAAAGGATCCCTCATCTCGAGCTACGAGGCGGAAACGGGTCTCCTCTGGATGTGGGCGGGACCCTCGTGTTTCCTCTCGAGTGGAGACGGGTATGTCGGGGAACTTCTTGATTTGCACCAAGGGTGTGAAGGACCCTTTCGAAGTTCCAGAGGTGAGGTGTGATCAGACTGGAGACGCCTCAGCGGAAAAGGGCCTCATCTCGCCTGGAGGGGAGAACCTCCTGGATTTTCTCGAGTTGCGGCAGGTCTTCTCGAGTTACAACGGGGACCTCAGGGACCCGCTCTGGTGGCCTCAGGAGAGGCCAGTCCCCATTCGAGTTGCTAGGGGCCAACTCGGGATTCCTCTCCCGTCCATGCCAGGTCCTAAGACCTTTTGTGGAGTCGGGGCCGGAACCTGACGATTCCTCTCCAGTGTTGCCATGGATCTTGGGGTGCTTCTGAGTCTCCCCAGGGGAGTCAGGCCTCGTCTCGAGTGGGGGCATACACGTGCGCTTTCCTCCCAAGCTGCAGCAGTAGTGTCACGCTTCCTGTCACGTGGATAAAGGGATCTGTGTCTTTCCCTCGAGGCTTTCGCTCGAGGCTTTCCCAAGAGGCTTTCCCACAGGGCTGTGCCACGTGCCACCTTGGTGTGAGTCGATCCTCGGCGTGAAGGACGAGAATGTGAAGGGTAAAGAGTTTCCTCTGGAATGGACTGAGATATCTGGGGGACTCGTGGAATGGTGGCACGACCCTGGAGTTCCTCTCGCCGTTCCTGTTGAGAGGGCCCCCTCTTGAGATGCGACGGGAACGCCGGGAACTCTTTCCCGACGAAGCAGGGAAAGGATCCCTCATCTCGAGCTACGAGGCGGAAACGGGTCTCCTCTGGATGTGGGCGGGACCCTCGTGTTTCCTCTCGAGTGGAGACGGGTATGTCGGGGAACTTCTTGATTTGCACCAAGGGTGTGAAGGACCCTTTCGAAATTCCAGAGGTGAGGTGTGATCAGCCTGGAGACGCCTCAGCGGAAATGGGCCTCATCTTGCCTGGAGGGGAGAACCTCCTGGATTTTCTGGAGTTGCAGCAGGTCTTCTCGAGTTACGACGGGGACCTCAGGGACCCGCTCTGGTGGCCTCAGGAGAGGCCAGTCCCCATGCGAGTTGCTAGGAGCCATCTCGGGATTCCTTTCCCTTCCATGCCTGGGCCTAAGACCTTGTGTGGAGTCGGGGCCGGAACCTGAGGATTCCTCTCCAGTGTTGCCATGGATCTTGGGGTGCTTCTGAGTCTCCGTAGGGGAGTCAGGCCTCGTCTCGAGTGGGGGCATGCACGTGCGCATTCCTCCGAAGCTACAGCAGTAGTGTCACGCTTCCTGTCACGTGGATCAAGGGATCTGTGGCTTTCCCTCGAGGCTGTCCCTCGAGGCTTTCCCACGAGGCTTTCCCACAGGGCTGTGCCACGTGCCACCTTGGTGTGAGTCGATCCTCGGCGTGAAAGACGAGCCGGGGTAGGGAAAGAGGTTCCTCTGGAATGGACTGAGACATCTGGGGGACTCTTGGAATGGTGGCACGACCCTGGAGTTCCTCTCGTCGATCCTCTTGAGAGGGCCTCCTCTTGAGATGCGACGGGAACGCCGGGAACTCTTTCCCGACGAAGCAGGGAAAGGATCCCTCATCTCGAGCTACGAGGCGGAAACGGGGCTCCTCTGGATGTGGGCGGGACCCTCGTGTTTCCTCTCGAGTGGAGACGGGTATGTCGGGGAACTTCTTGATTTGCACCAAGGGTGTGAAGGACCCTTTCGAAGTTCCAGAGGTGAGGTGTGATCAGCCTCGAGACGCCTCAGTGGAAATGGGCCTCATCTCGCCTGGAGGGGAGAACCTCCTGGATTTTCTCGAGTTGCGGCAGGTCTTCTCGAGTTACAACGGGGACCTCAGGGACCCGCTCTGGTGGCCTCAGAAGAGGCCAGTCCCCATTCGAGTTGCTAGGGGCCAACTCGGGATTCCTCTCCCGTCCGTGCCGGGGCCTCAGTCCTTGTGTGGAGTCGGGGCCGGAACCTGACGATTCCTCTCCAGTGTTTCCATGGATCTTGGGGTGCTTCTGAGTCTCCCCAGGGGAGTCAGGCCTCGTCTCGAGTGGGGGCATGCACGTGCGCTTTCCTCCCGAGCTGCAGCAGTAGTGTCAGGCTTGCTGTCACGTGCATCAAGGGATCTGTGGCTTTACCTCAAGGCTATCGCTTGAGGCTTTCCCACGAGGCTTTCCCACAGGGCTGTGCCACGTGCCACCTTGGTGTGAGTCGATCCTCGGCGTGAAAGACGAGCCGGTGAAGGGAAAAGAGGTTCCTCTGGAATGCACTGAGACATCTGGGGGACTCTTGGAATGGTGGCAAGACCCTGGAGTTCCTCTCGCTGTTCCTGTTGAGAGGGCCTCCTCTTGAGATGCGACGGGAACGCCGGGAACTCTTTCCCTACGAAGCAGGGAAAGGATCCCTCATCTCGAGCTACGAGGCGGAAACGGGGCTCCTCTGGATGTGGGCGGGACCCTCGTGTTTCCTCTCGAGTGGAGACGGGTATGTCGGGGAACTTCTTGATTTGCACCAAGGGTGTGAAGGACCCTTTCGAAGTTCCAGAGGTGAGGTGTGATCAGACTGGAGACGCCTCAGCGGAAAAGGGCCTCATCTCGCCTGGAGGGGAGAACCTCCTGGATTTTCTCGAGTTGCGGCAGGTCTTCTCGAGTTACAACGGGGACCTCAGGGACCCGCTCTGGTGGCCTCAGGAGAGGCCAGTCCCCATTCGAGTTGCTAGGGGCCAACTCGGGATTCCTCTCCCGTCCATGCCAGGTCCTAAGACCTTTTGTGGAGTCGGGGCCGGAACCTGACGATTCCTCTCCAGTGTTGCCATGGATCTTGGGGTGCTTCTGAGTCTCCCCAGGGGAGTCAGGCCTCGTCTCGAGTGGGGGCATACACGTGCGCTTTCCTCCCAAGCTGCAGCAGTAGTGTCACGCTTCCTGTCACGTGGATAAAGGGATCTGTGTCTTTCCCTCGAGGCTTTCGCTCGAGGCTTTCCCAAGAGGCTTTCCCACAGGGCTGTGCCACGTGCCACCTTGGTGTGAGTCGATCCTCGGCGTGAAGGACGAGAATGTGAAGGGTAAAGAGTTTCCTCTGGAATGGACTGAGATATCTGGGGGACTCGTGGAATGGTGGCACGACCCTGGAGTTCCTCTCGCCGTTCCTGTTGAGAGGGCCCCCTCTTGAGATGCGACGGGAACGCCGGGAACTCTTTCCCGACGAAGCAGGGAAAGGATCCCTCATCTCGAGCTACGAGGCGGAAACGGGTCTCCTCTGGATGTGGGCGGGACCCTCGTGTTTCCTCTCGAGTGGAGACGGGTATGTCGGGGAACTTCTTGATTTGCACCAAGGGTGTGAAGGACCCTTTCGAAATTCCAGAGGTGAGGTGTGATCAGCCTGGAGACGCCTCAGCGGAAATGGGCCTCATCTCGCCTGGAGGGGAGAACCTCCTGGATTTTCTGGAGTTGCGGCAGGTCTTCTCGAGTTACGACGGGGACCTCAGGGACCCGCTCTGGTGGCCTCAGGAGAGGCCAGTCCCCATGCGAGTTGCTAGGAGCCATCTCGGGATTCCTTTCCCTTCCATGCCTGGGCCTAAGACCTTGTGTGGAGTCGGGGCCGGAACCTGAGGATTCCTCTCCAGTGTTGCCATGGATCTTGGGGTGCTTCTGAGTCTCCGTAGGGGAGTCAGGCCTCGTCTCGAGTGGGGGCATGCACGTGCGCATTCCTCCGAAGCTACAGCAGTAGTGTCACGCTTCCTGTCACGTGGATCAAGGGATCTGTGGCTTTCCCTCGAGGCTGTCCCTCGAGGCTTTCCCACGAGGCTTTCCCACAGGGCTGTGCCACGTGCCACCTTGGTGTGAGTCGATCCTCGGCGTGAAAGACGAGCCGGGGTAGGGAAAGAGGTTCCTCTGGAATGGACTGAGACATCTGGGGGACTCTTGGAATGGTGGCACGACCCTGGAGTTCCTCTCGTCGATCCTCTTGAGAGGGCCTCCTCTTGAGATGCGACGGGAACGCCGGGATCTCTTTCCCGACGAAGCAGGGAAAGGATCCCTCATCTCGAGCTACGAGGCGGAAACGGGGCTCCTCTGGATGTGGGCGGGACCCTCGTGTTTCCTCTCGAGTGGAGACGGGTATGTCGGGGAACTTCTTGATTTGCACCAAGGGTGTGAAGGACCCTTTCGAAGTTCCAGAGGTGAGGTGTGATCAGCCTCGAGACGCCTCAGTGGAAATGGGCCTCATCTCGCCTGGAGGGGAGAACCTCCTGGATTTTCTCGAGTTGCGGCAGGTCTTCTCGAGTTACAACGGGGACCTCAGGGACCCGCTCTGGTGGCCTCAGAAGAGGCCAGTCCCCATTCGAGTTGCTAGGGGCCAACTCGGGATTCCTCTCCCGTCCGTGCCGGGGCCTCAGTCCTTGTGTGGAGTCGGGGCCGGAACCTGACGATTCCTCTCCAGTGTTTCCATGGATCTCGGGGTGCTTCTGAGTCTCCCCAGGGGAGTCAGGCCTCGTCTCGAGTGGGGGCATGCACGTGCGCTTTCCTCCCGAGCTGCAGCAGTAGTGTCAGGCTTGCTGTCACGTGCATCAAGGGATCTGTGGCTTTACCTCAAGGCTATCGCTTGAGGCTTTCCCACGAGGCTTTCCCACAGGGCTGTGCCACGTGCCACCTTGGTGTGAGTCGATCCTCGGCGTGAAAGACGAGCCGGTGAAGGGAAAAGAGGTTCCTCTGGAATGCACTGAGACATCTGGGGGACTCTTGGAATGGTGGCAAGACCCTGGAGTTCCTCTCGCTGTTCCTGTTGAGAGGGCCTCCTCTTGAGATGCGACGGGAACGCCGGGAACTCTTTCCCTACGAAGCAGGGAAAGGATCCCTCATCTCGAGCTACGAGGCGGAAACGGGGCTCCTCTGGATGTGGGCGGGACCCTCGTGTTTCCTCTCGAGTGGAGACGGGTATGTCGGGGAACTTCTTGATTTGCACCAAGGGTGTGAAGGACCCTTTCGAAGTTCCAGAGGTGAGGTGTGATCAGACTGGAGACGCCTCAGCGGAAAAGGGCCTCATCTCGCCTGGAGGGGAGAACCTCCTGGATTTTCTCGAGTTGCGGCAGGTCTTCTCGAGTTACAACGGGGACCTCAGGGACCCGCTCTGGTGGCCTCAGGAGAGGCCAGTCCCCATTCGAGTTGCTAGGGGCCAACTCGGGATTCCTCTCCCGTCCATGCCAGGTCCTAAGACCTTTTGTGGAGTCGGGGCCGGAACCTGACGATTCCTCTCCAGTGTTGCCATGGATCTTGGGGTGCTTCTGAGTCTCCCCAGGGGAGTCAGGCCTCGTCTCGAGTGGGGGCATACACGTGCGCTTTCCTCCCAAGCTGCAGCAGTAGTGTCACGCTTCCTGTCACGTGGATAAAGGGATCTGTGTCTTTCCCTCGAGGCTTTCGCTCGAGGCTTTCCCAAGAGGCTTTCCCACAGGGCTGTGCCACGTGCCACCTTGGTGTGAGTCGATCCTCGGCGTGAAGGACGAGAATGTGAAGGGTAAAGAGTTTCCTCTGGAATGGACTGAGATATCTGGGGGACTCGTGGAATGGTGGCACGACCCTGGAGTTCCTCTCGCCGTTCCTGTTGAGAGGGCCCCCTCTTGAGATGCGACGGGAACGCCGGGAACTCTTTCCCGACGAAGCAGGGAAAGGATCCCTCATCTCGAGCTACGAGGCGGAAACGGGTCTCCTCTGGATGTGGGCGGGACCCTCGTGTTTCCTCTCGAGTGGAGACGGGTATGTCGGGGAACTTCTTGATTTGCACCAAGGGTGTGAAGGACCCTTTCGAAATTCCAGAGGTGAGGTGTGATCAGCCTGGAGACGCCTCAGCGGAAATGGGCCTCATCTCGCCTGGAGGGGAGAACCTCCTGGATTTTCTGGAGTTGCGGCAGGTCTTCTCGAGTTACGACGGGGACCTCAGGGACCCGCTCTGGTGGCCTCAGGAGAGGCCAGTCCCCATGCGAGTTGCTAGGAGCCATCTCGGGATTCCTTTCCCTTCCATGCCTGGGCCTAAGACCTTGTGTGGAGTCGGGGCCGGAACCTGAGGATTCCTCTCCAGTGTTGCCATGGATCTTGGGGTGCTTCTGAGTCTCCGTAGGGGAGTCAGGCCTCGTCTCGAGTGGGGGCATGCACGTGCGCATTCCTCCGAAGCTACAGCAGTAGTGTCACGCTTCCTGTCACGTGGATCAAGGGATCTGTGGCTTTCCCTCGAGGCTGTCCCTCGAGGCTTTCCCACGAGGCTTTCCCACAGGGCTGTGCCACGTGCCACCTTGGTGTGAGTCGATCCTCGGCGTGAAAGACGAGCCGGGGTAGGGAAAGAGGTTCCTCTGGAATGGACTGAGACATCTGGGGGACTCTTGGAATGGTGGCACGACCCTGGAGTTCCTCTCGTCGATCCTCTTGAGAGGGCCTCCTCTTGAGATGCGACGGGAACGCCGGGATCTCTTTCCCGACGAAGCAGGGAAAGGATCCCTCATCTCGAGCTACGAGGCGGAAACGGGGCTCCTCTGGATGTGGGCGGGACCCTCGTGTTTCCTCTCGAGTGGAGACGGGTATGTCGGGGAACTTCTTGATTTGCACCAAGGGTGTGAAGGACCCTTTCGAAGTTCCAGAGGTGAGGTGTGATCAGCCTCGAGACGCCTCAGTGGAAATGGGCCTCATCTCGCCTGGAGGGGAGAACCTCCTGGATTTTCTCGAGTTGCGGCAGGTCTTCTCGAGTTACAACGGGGACCTCAGGGACCCGCTCTGGTGGCCTCAGAAGAGGCCAGTCCCCATTCGAGTTGCTAGGGGCCAACTCGGGATTCCTCTCCCGTCCGTGCCGGGGCCTCAGTCCTTGTGTGGAGTCGGGGCCGGAACCTGACGATTCCTCTCCAGTGTTTCCATGGATCTCGGGGTGCTTCTGAGTCTCCCCAGGGGAGTCAGGCCTCGTCTCGAGTGGGGGCATGCACGTGCGCTTTCCTCCCGAGCTGCAGCAGTAGTGTCAGGCTTGCTGTCACGTGCATCAAGGGATCTGTGGCTTTACCTCAAGGCTATCGCTTGAGGCTTTCCCACGAGGCTTTCCCACAGGGCTGTGCCACGTGCCACCTTGGTGTGAGTCGATCCTCGGCGTGAAAGACGAGCCGGTGAAGGGAAAAGAGGTTCCTCTGGAATGGACTGAGACATCTGGGGGACTCTTGGAATGGTGGCAAGACCCTGGAGTTCCTCTCGCTGTTCCTGTTGAGAGGGCCTCCTCTTGAGATGCGACGGGAACGCCGGGAACTCTTTCCCTACGAAGCAGGGAAAGGATCCCTCATCTCGAGCTACGAGGCGGAAACGGGGCTCCTCTGGATGTGGGCGGGACCCTCGTGTTTCCTCTCGAGTTGAGACGGGTATGTCGGGGAACTTCTTGATTTGCACCAAGGGTGTGAAGGACCCTTTCGAAGTTCCAGAGGTGAGGTGTGATCAGACTGGAGACGCCTCAGCGGAAAAGGGCCTCATCTCGCCTGGAGGGGAGAACCTCCTGGATTTTCTCGAGTTGCGGCAGGTCTTCTCGAGTTACAACGGGGACCTCAGGGACCCGCTCTGGTGGCCTCAGGAGAGGCCAGTCCCCATGCGAGTTGCTAGGAGCCATCTCGGGATTCCTCTCCCTTCCATGCCTGGGCCTAAGACCTTGTGTGGAGTCGGGGCCGGAACCTGAGGATTCCTCTCCAGTGTTGCCATGGGTCTTGGGGTGCTTCTGAGTCTCCCCAGGGGAGTCAGGCCTCGTCTCGAGTGGGGGCATGCACGTGCGCATTCCTCCGAAGCTACAGCAGTAGTGTCACGCTTCCTGTCACGTGGATCAAGGGATCTGTGGCTTTCCCTCGAGGCTGTCCCTCGAGGCTTTCCCACGAGGCTTTCCCACAGGGCTGTGCCACGTGCCACCTTGGTGTGAGTCGATCCTCGGCGTGAAAGACGAGCCGGGGTAGGGAAAGAGGTTCCTCTGGAAAGGACTGAGACATCTGGGGGACTCTTGGAATGGTGGCACGACCCTGGAGATCCTCTCGTCGATCCTCTTGAGAGGGCCTCCTCTTGAGATGCGACGGGAACGCCGGGAACTCTTTCCCGACGAAGCAGGGAAAGGATCCCTCATCTCGAGCTACGAGGCGGAAACGGGTCTCCTCTGGATGTGGGCGGGACCCTCGTGTTTCCTCTCGAGTGGAGACGGGTATGTCGGGGAACTTCTTGATTTGCACCAAGGGTGTGAAGGACCCTTTCGAAGTTCCAGAGGTGAGGTGTGATCAGACTGGAGACGCCTCAGCGGAAAAGGGCCTCATCTCGCCTGGAGGGGAGAACCTCCTGGATTTTCTCGAGTTGCGGCAGGTCTTCTCGAGTTACAACGGGGACCTCAGGGACCCGCTCTGGTGGCCTCAGGAGAGGCCAGTCCCCATTCGAGTTGCTAGGGGCCAACTCGGGATTCCTCTCCCGTCCATGCCAGGTCCTAAGACCTTTTGTGGAGTCGGGGCCGGAACCTGACGATTCCTCTCCAGTGTTGCCATGGATCTTGGGGTGCTTCTGAGTCTCCCCAGGGGAGTCAGGCCTCGTCTCGAGTGGGGGCATACACGTGCGCTTTCCTCCCAAGCTGCAGCAGTAGTGTCACGCTTCCTGTCACGTGGATAAAGGGATCTGTGTCTTTCCCTCGAGGCTTTCGCTCGAGGCTTTCCCAAGAGGCTTTCCCACAGGGCTGTGCCACGTGCCACCTTGGTGTGAGTCGATCCTCGGCGTGAAGGACGAGAATGTGAAGGGTAAAGAGTTTCCTCTGGAATGGACTGAGATATCTGGGGGACTCGTGGAATGGTGGCACGACCCTGGAGTTCCTCTCGCCGTTCCTGTTGAGAGGGCCCCCTCTTGAGATGCGACGGGAACGCCGGGAACTCTTTCCCGACGAAGCAGGGAAAGGATCCCTCATCTCGAGCTACGAGGCGGAAACGGGTCTCCTCTGGATGTGGGCGGGACCCTCGTGTTTCCTCTCGAGTGGAGACGGGTATGTCGGGGAACTTCTTGATTTGCACCAAGGGTGTGAAGGACCCTTTCGAAATTCCAGAGGTGAGGTGTGATCAGCCTGGAGACGCCTCAGCGGAAATGGGCCTCATCTTGCCTGGAGGGGAGAACCTCCTGGATTTTCTGGAGTTGCAGCAGGTCTTCTCGAGTTACGACGGGGACCTCAGGGACCCGCTCTGGTGGCCTCAGGAGAGGCCAGTCCCCATGCGAGTTGCTAGGAGCCATCTCGGGATTCCTTTCCCTTCCATGCCTGGGCCTAAGACCTTGTGTGGAGTCGGGGCCGGAACCTGAGGATTCCTCTCCAGTGTTGCCATGGATCTTGGGGTGCTTCTGAGTCTCCGTAGGGGAGTCAGGCCTCGTCTCGAGTGGGGGCATGCACGTGCGCATTCCTCCGAAGCTACAGCAGTAGTGTCACGCTTCCTGTCACGTGGATCAAGGGATCTGTGGCTTTCCCTCGAGGCTGTCCCTCGAGGCTTTCCCACGAGGCTTTCCCACAGGGCTGTGCCACGTGCCACCTTGGTGTGAGTCGATCCTCGGCGTGAAAGACGAGCCGGGGTAGGGAAAGAGGTTCCTCTGGAATGGACTGAGACATCTGGGGGACTCTTGGAATGGTGGCACGACCCTGGAGTTCCTCTCGTCGATCCTCTTGAGAGGGCCTCCTCTTGAGATGCGACGGGAACGCCGGGAACTCTTTCCCGACGAAGCAGGGAAAGGATCCCTCATCTCGAGCTACGAGGCGGAAACGGGGCTCCTCTGGATGTGGGCGGGACCCTCGTGTTTCCTCTCGAGTGGAGACGGGTATGTCGGGGAACTTCTTGATTTGCACCAAGGGTGTGAAGGACCCTTTCGAAGTTCCAGAGGTGAGGTGTGATCAGCCTCGAGACGCCTCAGTGGAAATGGGCCTCATCTCGCCTGGAGGGGAGAACCTCCTGGATTTTCTCGAGTTGCGGCAGGTCTTCTCGAGTTACAACGGGGACCTCAGGGACCCGCTCTGGTGGCCTCAGAAGAGGCCAGTCCCCATTCGAGTTGCTAGGGGCCAACTCGGGATTCCTCTCCCGTCCGTGCCGGGGCCTCAGTCCTTGTGTGGAGTCGGGGCCGGAACCTGACGATTCCTCTCCAGTGTTTCCATGGATCTTGGGGTGCTTCTGAGTCTCCCCAGGGGAGTCAGGCCTCGTCTCGAGTGGGGGCATGCACGTGCGCTTTCCTCCCGAGCTGCAGCAGTAGTGTCAGGCTTGCTGTCACGTGCATCAAGGGATCTGTGGCTTTACCTCAAGGCTATCGCTTGAGGCTTTCCCACGAGGCTTTCCCACAGGGCTGTGCCACGTGCCACCTTGGTGTGAGTCGATCCTCGGCGTGAAAGACGAGCCGGTGAAGGGAAAAGAGGTTCCTCTGGAATGCACTGAGACATCTGGGGGACTCTTGGAATGGTGGCAAGACCCTGGAGTTCCTCTCGCTGTTCCTGTTGAGAGGGCCTCCTCTTGAGATGCGACGGGAACGCCGGGAACTCTTTCCCTACGAAGCAGGGAAAGGATCCCTCATCTCGAGCTACGAGGCGGAAACGGGGCTCCTCTGGATGTGGGCGGGACCCTCGTGTTTCCTCTCGAGTGGAGACGGGTATGTCGGGGAACTTCTTGATTTGCACCAAGGGTGTGAAGGACCCTTTCGAAGTTCCAGAGGTGAGGTGTGATCAGACTGGAGACGCCTCAGCGGAAAAGGGCCTCATCTCGCCTGGAGGGGAGAACCTCCTGGATTTTCTCGAGTTGCGGCAGGTCTTCTCGAGTTACAACGGGGACCTCAGGGACCCGCTCTGGTGGCCTCAGGAGAGGCCAGTCCCCATTCGAGTTGCTAGGGGCCAACTCGGGATTCCTCTCCCGTCCATGCCAGGTCCTAAGACCTTTTGTGGAGTCGGGGCCGGAACCTGACGATTCCTCTCCAGTGTTGCCATGGATCTTGGGGTGCTTCTGAGTCTCCCCAGGGGAGTCAGGCCTCGTCTCGAGTGGGGGCATACACGTGCGCTTTCCTCCCAAGCTGCAGCAGTAGTGTCACGCTTCCTGTCACGTGGATAAAGGGATCTGTGTCTTTCCCTCGAGGCTTTCGCTCGAGGCTTTCCCAAGAGGCTTTCCCACAGGGCTGTGCCACGTGCCACCTTGGTGTGAGTCGATCCTCGGCGTGAAGGACGAGAATGTGAAGGGTAAAGAGTTTCCTCTGGAATGGACTGAGATATCTGGGGGACTCGTGGAATGGTGGCACGACCCTGGAGTTCCTCTCGCCGTTCCTGTTGAGAGGGCCCCCTCTTGAGATGCGACGGGAACGCCGGGAACTCTTTCCCGACGAAGCAGGGAAAGGATCCCTCATCTCGAGCTACGAGGCGGAAACGGGTCTCCTCTGGATGTGGGCGGGACCCTCGTGTTTCCTCTCGAGTGGAGACGGGTATGTCGGGGAACTTCTTGATTTGCACCAAGGGTGTGAAGGACCCTTTCGAAATTCCAGAGGTGAGGTGTGATCAGCCTGGAGACGCCTCAGCGGAAATGGGCCTCATCTCGCCTGGAGGGGAGAACCTCCTGGATTTTCTGGAGTTGCGGCAGGTCTTCTCGAGTTACGACGGGGACCTCAGGGACCCGCTCTGGTGGCCTCAGGAGAGGCCAGTCCCCATGCGAGTTGCTAGGAGCCATCTCGGGATTCCTTTCCCTTCCATGCCTGGGCCTAAGACCTTGTGTGGAGTCGGGGCCGGAACCTGAGGATTCCTCTCCAGTGTTGCCATGGATCTTGGGGTGCTTCTGAGTCTCCGTAGGGGAGTCAGGCCTCGTCTCGAGTGGGGGCATGCACGTGCGCATTCCTCCGAAGCTACAGCAGTAGTGTCACGCTTCCTGTCACGTGGATCAAGGGATCTGTGGCTTTCCCTCGAGGCTGTCCCTCGAGGCTTTCCCACGAGGCTTTCCCACAGGGCTGTGCCACGTGCCACCTTGGTGTGAGTCGATCCTCGGCGTGAAAGACGAGCCAGGGTAGGGAAAGAGGTTCCTCTGGAATGGACTGAGACATCTGGGAATCTTGGAATGGTGGCACGACCCTGGAGTTCCTCTCGTCGATTCTCTTGAGAGGGCCTCCTCTTGAGATGCGACGGGAACGCCGGGAACTCTTTCCCGACGAAGCAGGGAAAGGATCCCTCATCTCGAGCTACGAGGCGGAAACGGGGCTCCTCTGGATGTGGGCGGGACCCTCGTGTTTCCTCTCGAGTGGAGACGGGTATGTCGGGGAACTTCTTGATTTGCACCAAGGGTGTGAAGGACCCTTTCGAAGTTCCAGAGGTGAGGTGTGATCAGCCTCGAGACGCCTCAGTGGAAATGGGCCTCATCTCGCCTGGAGGGGAGAACCTCCTGGATTTTCTCGAGTTGCCGCAGGTCTTCTCGAGTTACAACGGGGACCTCAGGGACCCGCTCTGGTGGCCTCAGGAGAGGCCAGTCCCCATTCGAGTTGCTAGGGGCCAACTCGGGATTCCTCTCCCGTCCGTGCCGGGGCCTCAGTCCTTGTGTGGAGTCGGGGCCGGAACCTGACGATTCCTCTCCAGTGTTGCCATGGATCTTGGGGTGCTTCTGAGTCTCCCCAGGGGAGTCAGGCCTCGTCTCGAGTGGGGGCATGCAAGTGCGCTTTCCTCCCGAGCTGCAGCAGTAGTGTCAGGCTTGCTGTCACGTGCATCAAGGGATCTGTGGCTTTACCTCAAGGCTATCGCTTGAGGCTTTCCCACGAGGCTTTCCCACAGGGCTGTGCCACGTGCCACCTTGGTGTTAGTCGATCCTCGGCGTGAAAGACGAGCCGGTGAAGGGAAAAGAGGTTCCTCTGGAATGGACTGAGACATCTGGGGGACTCTTGGAATGGTGGCAAGACCCTGGAGTTCCTCTCGCTGTTCCTGTTGAGAGGGCCTCCTCTTGAGATGCGACGGGAACGCCGGGAACTCTTTCCCGACGAAGCAGGGAAAGTATCCCTCATCTCGAGCTACGAGGCGGAAACGGGGCTCCTCTGGATGTGGGCGGGACCCTCGTGTTTCCTCTCGAGTGGAGACGGGTATGTCGGGGAACTTCTTGATTTGCACCAAGGGTGTGAAGGACCCTTTCGAAGTTCCAGAGGTGAGGTGTGATCAGACTGGAGACGCCTCAGCGGAAAAGGGCCTCATCTCGCCTGGAGGGGAGAACCTCCTGGATTTTCTCGAGTTGCGGCAGGTCTTCTCGAGTTACAACGGGGACCTCAGGGACCCGCTCTGGTGGCCTCAGGAGAGGCCAGTCCCCATTCGAGTTGCTAGGGGCCAACTCGGGATTCCTCTCCCGTCCATGCCGGGGCCTAAGACCTTGTGTGGATTCGGGGCCGGAACATGAGGATTCCTTTCCTGTGTTGCCATGGATCTTGGGGTGCTTCTGAGTCTCCCCAGGGGAGTCAGGCCTCGTCTCGAGTGGGGGCATGCACGTGCGCTTTCCTCCCGAGCTGCAGCAGTAGTGTCAGGCTTCCTGTCACGTGGATCAAGGGATCTGTGGTTTCCCTCGAGGCTTTCGATCGAGGCTTACCCACGAGGCTTTCCCACAGGGCGGTGCCACGTGCCACCTTGGTGTGAGTCGATCCTCGGCGTGAAGGATGAGCCGGTGAAGGGAAAAGAGGTTCCTCTGGAATGGACTGAGATATCTGGGGGACTCTTGGAATGGTGGCACGACCCTGGAGTTCCTCTCGCCGTTCCTGTTGAGAGGGCCTCCTCTTGAGATGCGATGGGAAGGCCGGGAACTCTTTCCCGACGAAGCAGGGAAAGGATCCCTCATCTCGAGCTACGAGGCGGAAACGGGGCTCCTCTGGATGTGGGCGGGACCCTCGTGTTTCCTCTCGAGTGGAGACGGGTATGTCGGGGAACTTCTTGATTTGCACCAAGGGTGTGAAGGACCCTTTCGAAGTTCCAGAGGTGAGGTGTGATCAGCCTCGAGACGCCTCAGCGGAAATGGGCCTCATCTCGCCTGGAGGGGAGAACCTCCTGGATTTTCTCGAGTTGCGGCAGGTCTTCTCGAGTTACGACGTGGACCTCAGGGACCCGCTCTGGTGGCCTCAGGAAAGGCCAGTCCCCATACGAGTTTCTAGGGGACCTCTCGGGATTCCTCTCCCGTCCATGCCGGGGCCTCAGTCCTTGTGTGGAGTCGGGGCCGGAACCTGAGGATTCCTCTCCAGTGTTGCCATGGATCTTGGGGTGCTTCTGAGTCTTCCCAGGGGAGTCAGGCCTCGTCTCGAGTGGGGGCATGCACGTGCGCTTTCCGCCCGAGCTGCAGCAGTAGTGTCACGCTTCCTGTCACGTGGATCAAGGGATCTGTGGCTTTCCCTCGAGGCTGTCCCTCGAGGCTGTCCCTCGAGGCTTTCCCACGAGGCTTTCCCACAGGGCTGTGCCACATGCCACCGTGGTGTGAGTCGATCCTCGGCGTGAAAGAGGAGCCGGTGAAGGGAAAAGAGGTTCCTCTGGAATGGACTGAGACATCTGGGGGACTCTTGGAATGGTGGCACGACCCTGGAGTTCCTCTCGTCGATCCTCTTGAGAGAGCCTCCTCTTGAGATGTGACGGGAACGCCAGGGAACTCTTTCCCGAAGAAGCAGGGAAAGGATCCCTCATCTCGAGCTACGAGGCGGAAACGGGGCTCCTCTGGATGTGGGCGGGACCCTCGTGTTTCCTCTCGAGTGGAGACGGGTATGTCGGGGAACTTCTTGATTTGCACCAAGGGTGTGAAGGACCCTTTCGAAGTTCCAGAGGTGAGGTGTGATCAGCCTCGAGACGCCTCAGTGGAAATGGGCCTCATCTCGCCTGGAGGGGAGAGCCTCCTGGATTTTCTCGAGTTGCGGCAGGTCTTCTCGAGTTACGACGGGGACCTCAGGGACCCGCTGTGGTGGCCTCAGGAGAGGCCAGTCCCCATGCGAGTTGCTAAGGGCACTCTCGGGATTCCTCTCCCGTCCATGCCGGGGCCTAAGACCTTGTGTGGAGTCGGGGACGGCACCTGAGGAATCCTCTCCAGTGTTGCCATGGATCTTGGGGTGCTTCTGAGTCTACCCAGGGGAGTCAGGCCTCGTCTCGAGTGGGGGCATGCACGTGCGCTTTCCTCCCGAGCTGAAGCAGTAGTGTCAGGCTTCCTGTCACGTGGATCAAGGGATCTGTGGCTTTCCCTCGAGGCTTTCGCTCGAGGCTTTCCCACGAGGCTTTCCCACAGGGCTGTGCCACGTGCCACTTTGGTGTGAGTCGATCCTCGGCGTGAAGGACGAGCCAGTGAAGGGTAAACAGTTTCCTCTGGAATGGACTGAGATATCTGGGGGACTCTTGGAATGGTGGCACGACCCTGGAGTTCCTCTCGCTGTTCCTGTTGAGATGGCCTCCTCTTGAGATGCGACGGGAACGCCGGGAACTCTTTCCCGACGAAGCAGGGAAAGGATCCCTCATCTCGAGCTACGAGGCGGAAACGGGGCTCCTCTGGATGTGGGCGGGACCCTCGTGTTTCCTCTCGAGTGGAGACGGGTATGTCGGGGAACTTCTTGATATGCACCAAGGGTGTGAAGTACCCTTTCGAAGTTCCAGAGGTGAGGTGTGATCAGCCTCGAGACGCCTCAGTGGAAATGGGCCTCATCTCGCCTGGAGGGGAGAACCTCCTGGATTTTCTCGAGTTGCGGCAGGTCTTCTCGAGTTACGACGCGGACCTCAGGGACCCGCTCTGGTGGCCTCAGGAGAGGCCAGTCCCCATGCGAGTTCCTAGGAGCCATCTCGGGATTCCTCTCCGGTCCATGCCGGGGCCTAAGACCTTGTGTGGAGTCGGGGCCGGAACCTGAGGATTCCTCTCCAGTGTTGCCATGGATCTTGGGGTGCTTCTGAGTCTCCGCAGGGGAGTCAGGCTTCGTCTCGAGTGGGTGCATGCACGTGCGCTTTCCTCCCGAGGTACAGCAGTAGTGTCACGCTTACTGTCACGTGGATCAAGGGATCTGTGGCTTTCCCTCGAGGCTGTCCCTCGAGGCTTTCCCACAAGGCTTTCCCACAGGGCTGTGCCACGTGCCACCTTGGTGTGAGTCGATCCTCGGCGTGAAGGACGAGCCGGTGAAGCGTAAAGAGTTTCCTCTGGAATGGACTGAGATATCTGGGGGACTCTTAGAATGGTGGCACGACCCTGGAGTTCCTCTCGCTGTTCCTGTTGAGAGGGCCTCCTCTTGAGATGCGACGGGAACGCCGGGAACTCTTTCCCGACGAAGCAGGGAAAGGATCCCTCATCTCGAGCTACGAGGCGGAAACGGGGCTCCTCTGGATGTGGGCGGGACCCTCGTGTTTCCTCTCGAGTGGAGACGGGTATGTCGGGGAACTTCTTGATTTGCACCAAGGGTGTGAAGGACCCTTTCGAAGTTCCAGAGGTGAGGTGTGATCAGCCTCGAGACGCCTCAGCGGAAATGGGCCTCATCTCGCCTGGAGGGGAGAACCTCCTGGATGTTCTCGAGTTGCGGCAGGTCTTCTCGAGTTACGACGGGGACCTCAGGGACCCGCTCTGGTGGCCTCAGGAGAGGCCAGTCCCCATGCGAGTTGCTAGGGGCCATCTCGGGATTCCTCTCCAGTCCATGCCGGGGCCTAAGACCTTTTGTGGAGTGGGGGCCGGAACCTGACGATTCCTCTCCAGTGTTGCCATGGATCTTGGTGTGCTTCTGAGTCTCCCCAGGGGAGTCAGGCCTCGTCTCGAGTGGGGGCATGCACGTGTGCTTTCCTCCCGAGCTGCAGCAGTAGTGTCACGCTTCCTGTCACGTGGATCAAGGGATCTGTGGCTTTCCCTCGAGGCTGTCCTCGAGGCTTTCCCACGAGGCTTTCCCACAGGGCTGTGCCACCTGCCACCTTGGTGTGAGTCGATCCTCGGCGTGAAGGACGAGCCTGTGAAGGGTAAAGAGTTTCCTCTGAAATGGACTGAGATATCTGGGGGACTCGTGGAATGGTGGCACGACCCTGGAGTTCCTCTCGCCGTTCCTGTTGAGAGGGCCTCCTCTTGAGATGCGACGGGAACGCCGGGAACTCTTTCACGACGAAGCAGGGAAAGGATCCCTCATCTCGAGCTACGAGGCGGAAACGGGGCTCCCCTGGATGTGGGCGGGACCCTCGTGTTTCCTCTCGAGTGGAGACGGGTATGTCGGGGAACTTCTTGATTTGCACCAAGGGTGTGAAGGACCCTTTCGAAGTTCCAGAGGTGAGGTGTGATCAGCCTCGAGACGCCTCAGTGGAAATGGGCCTCATCTCGCCTGGAGGGGAGAACCTCCTGGATTTTCTGGAGTTGCGGCAGGTCTTCTCGAGTTACGACGGGGACCTCAGGGACCCGCTGTGGTGGCCTCAGGAGAGGCCAGTCCCCATGCGATTTGCTATGGGCCATTTCGGGATTCCTCTCCCGTCCATGCCGGGGCCTAAGACCTTGTGTGTAGTCGGGGCCGGAACCTGAGGATTCCTCTCCAATGTTGCCATGGATCTTGGGGTGCTTCTGAGTCTCCGTAGGGGAGTCAGGCCTCGTCTCGAGTGGGGGCATGCACGTGCGCATTCCTCCGAAGCTACAGCAGTAGTGTCACGCTTCCTGTCACGTGGATCAAGGGATCTGTGGCTTTCCCTCGAGGCTGTCCCTCGAGGCTTTCCCACGAGGCTTTCCCACAGGGCTGTGCCACGTGCCACCTTGGTGTGAGTCGATCCTCGGCGTGAAAGACGAGCCAGGGTAGGGAAAGAGGTTCCTCTGGAATGGACTGAGACATCTGGGAATCTTGGAATGGTGGCACGACCCTGGAGTTCCTCTCGTCGATTCTCTTGAGAGGGCCTCCTCTTGAGATGCGACGGGAACGCCGGGAACTCTTTCCCGACGAAGCAGGGAAAGGATCCCTCATCTCGAGCTACGAGGCGGAAACGGGGCTCCTCTGGATGTGGGCGGGACCCTCGTGTTTCCTCTCGAGTGGAGACGGGTATGTCGGGGAACTTCTTGATTTGCACCAAGGGTGTGAAGGACCCTTTCGAAGTTCCAGAGGTGAGGTGTGATCAGCCTCGAGACGCCTCAGTGGAAATGGGCCTCATCTCGCCTGGAGGGGAGAACCTCCTGGATTTTCTCGAGTTGCCGCAGGTCTTCTCGAGTTACAACGGGGACCTCAGGGACCCGCTCTGGTGGCCTCAGGAGAGGCCAGTCCCCATTCGAGTTGCTAGGGGCCAACTCGGGATTCCTCTCCCGTCCGTGCCGGGGCCTCAGTCCTTGTGTGGAGTCGGGGCCGGAACCTGACGATTCCTCTCCAGTGTTGCCATGGATCTTGGGGTGCTTCTGAGTCTCCCCAGGGGAGTCAGGCCTCGTCTCGAGTGGGGGCATGCAAGTGCGCTTTCCTCCCGAGCTGCAGCAGTAGTGTCAGGCTTGCTGTCACGTGCATCAAGGGATCTGTGGCTTTACCTCAAGGCTATCGCTTGAGGCTTTCCCACGAGGCTTTCCCACAGGGCTGTGCCACGTGCCACCTTGGTGTTAGTCGATCCTCGGCGTGAAAGACGAGCCGGTGAAGGGAAAAGAGGTTCCTCTGGAATGGACTGAGACATCTGGGGGACTCTTGGAATGGTGGCAAGACCCTGGAGTTCCTCTCGCTGTTCCTGTTGAGAGGGCCTCCTCTTGAGATGCGACGGGAACGCCGGGAACTCTTTCCCGACGAAGCAGGGAAAGTATCCCTCATCTCGAGCTACGAGGCGGAAACGGGGCTCCTCTGGATGTGGGCGGGACCCTCGTGTTTCCTCTCGAGTGGAGACGGGTATGTCGGGGAACTTCTTGATTTGCACCAAGGGTGTGAAGGACCCTTTCGAAGTTCCAGAGGTGAGGTGTGATCAGACTGGAGACGCCTCAGCGGAAAAGGGCCTCATCTCGCCTGGAGGGGAGAACCTCCTGGATTTTCTCGAGTTGCGGCAGGTCTTCTCGAGTTACAACGGGGACCTCAGGGACCCGCTCTGGTGGCCTCAGGAGAGGCCAGTCCCCATTCGAGTTGCTAGGGGCCAACTCGGGATTCCTCTCCCGTCCATGCCGGGGCCTAAGACCTTGTGTGGATTCGGGGCCGGAACATGAGGATTCCTTTCCTGTGTTGCCATGGATCTTGGGGTGCTTCTGAGTCTCCCCAGGGGAGTCAGGCCTCGTCTCGAGTGGGGGCATGCACGTGCGCTTTCCTCCCGAGCTGCAGCAGTAGTGTCAGGCTTCCTGTCACGTGGATCAAGGGATCTGTGGTTTCCCTCGAGGCTTTCGATCGAGGCTTACCCACGAGGCTTTCCCACAGGGCGGTGCCACGTGCCACCTTGGTGTGAGTCGATCCTCGGCGTGAAGGATGAGCCGGTGAAGGGAAAAGAGGTTCCTCTGGAATGGACTGAGATATCTGGGGGACTCTTGGAATGGTGGCACGACCCTGGAGTTCCTCTCGCCGTTCCTGTTGAGAGGGCCTCCTCTTGAGATGCGATGGGAAGGCCGGGAACTCTTTCCCGACGAAGCAGGGAAAGGATCCCTCATCTCGAGCTACGAGGCGGAAACGGGGCTCCTCTGGATGTGGGCGGGACCCTCGTGTTTCCTCTCGAGTGGAGACGGGTATGTCGGGGAACTTCTTGATTTGCACCAAGGGTGTGAAGGACCCTTTCGAAGTTCCAGAGGTGAGGTGTGATCAGCCTCGAGACGCCTCAGCGGAAATGGGCCTCATCTCGCCTGGAGGGGAGAACCTCCTGGATTTTCTCGAGTTGCGGCAGGTCTTCTCGAGTTACGACGTGGACCTCAGGGACCCGCTCTGGTGGCCTCAGGAAAGGCCAGTCCCCATACGAGTTTCTAGGGGACCTCTCGGGATTCCTCTCCCGTCCATGCCGGGGCCTCAGTCCTTGTGTGGAGTCGGGGCCGGAACCTGAGGATTCCTCTCCAGTGTTGCCATGGATCTTGGGGTGCTTCTGAGTCTTCCCAGGGGAGTCAGGCCTCGTCTCGAGTGGGGGCATGCACGTGCGCTTTCCGCCCGAGCTGCAGCAGTAGTGTCACGCTTCCTGTCACGTGGATCAAGGGATCTGTGGCTTTCCCTCGAGGCTGTCCCTCGAGGCTGTCCCTCGAGGCTTTCCCACGAGGCTTTCCCACAGGGCTGTGCCACATGCCACCGTGGTGTGAGTCGATCCTCGGCGTGAAAGAGGAGCCGGTGAAGGGAAAAGAGGTTCCTCTGGAATGGACTGAGACATCTGGGGGACTCTTGGAATGGTGGCACGACCCTGGAGTTCCTCTCGTCGATCCTCTTGAGAGAGCCTCCTCTTGAGATGTGACGGGAACGCCAGGGAACTCTTTCCCGAAGAAGCAGGGAAAGGATCCCTCATCTCGAGCTACGAGGCGGAAACGGGGCTCCTCTGGATGTGGGCGGGACCCTCGTGTTTCCTCTCGAGTGGAGACGGGTATGTCGGGGAACTTCTTGATTTGCACCAAGGGTGTGAAGGACCCTTTCGAAGTTCCAGAGGTGAGGTGTGATCAGCCTCGAGACGCCTCAGTGGAAATGGGCCTCATCTCGCCTGGAGGGGAGAGCCTCCTGGATTTTCTCGAGTTGCGGCAGGTCTTCTCGAGTTACGACGGGGACCTCAGGGACCCGCTGTGGTGGCCTCAGGAGAGGCCAGTCCCCATGCGAGTTGCTAAGGGCACTCTCGGGATTCCTCTCCCGTCCATGCCGGGGCCTAAGACCTTGTGTGGAGTCGGGGACGGCACCTGAGGAATCCTCTCCAGTGTTGCCATGGATCTTGGGGTGCTTCTGAGTCTACCCAGGGGAGTCAGGCCTCGTCTCGAGTGGGGGCATGCACGTGCGCTTTCCTCCCGAGCTGAAGCAGTAGTGTCAGGCTTCCTGTCACGTGGATCAAGGGATCTGTGGCTTTCCCTCGAGGCTTTCGCTCGAGGCTTTCCCACGAGGCTTTCCCACAGGGCTGTGCCACGTGCCACTTTGGTGTGAGTCGATCCTCGGCGTGAAGGACGAGCCAGTGAAGGGTAAACAGTTTCCTCTGGAATGGACTGAGATATCTGGGGGACTCTTGGAATGGTGGCACGACCCTGGAGTTCCTCTCGCTGTTCCTGTTGAGATGGCCTCCTCTTGAGATGCGACGGGAACGCCGGGAACTCTTTCCCGACGAAGCAGGGAAAGGATCCCTCATCTCGAGCTACGAGGCGGAAACGGGGCTCCTCTGGATGTGGGCGGGACCCTCGTGTTTCCTCTCGAGTGGAGACGGGTATGTCGGGGAACTTCTTGATATGCACCAAGGGTGTGAAGTACCCTTTCGAAGTTCCAGAGGTGAGGTGTGATCAGCCTCGAGACGCCTCAGTGGAAATGGGCCTCATCTCGCCTGGAGGGGAGAACCTCCTGGATTTTCTCGAGTTGCGGCAGGTCTTCTCGAGTTACGACGCGGACCTCAGGGACCCGCTCTGGTGGCCTCAGGAGAGGCCAGTCCCCATGCGAGTTCCTAGGAGCCATCTCGGGATTCCTCTCCGGTCCATGCCGGGGCCTAAGACCTTGTGTGGAGTCGGGGCCGGAACCTGAGGATTCCTCTCCAGTGTTGCCATGGATCTTGGGGTGCTTCTGAGTCTCCGCAGGGGAGTCAGGCTTCGTCTCGAGTGGGTGCATGCACGTGCGCTTTCCTCCCGAGGTACAGCAGTAGTGTCACGCTTACTGTCACGTGGATCAAGGGATCTGTGGCTTTCCCTCGAGGCTGTCCCTCGAGGCTTTCCCACAAGGCTTTCCCACAGGGCTGTGCCACGTGCCACCTTGGTGTGAGTCGATCCTCGGCGTGAAGGACGAGCCGGTGAAGCGTAAAGAGTTTCCTCTGGAATGGACTGAGATATCTGGGGGACTCTTAGAATGGTGGCACGACCCTGGAGTTCCTCTCGCTGTTCCTGTTGAGAGGGCCTCCTCTTGAGATGCGACGGGAACGCCGGGAACTCTTTCCCGACGAAGCAGGGAAAGGATCCCTCATCTCGAGCTACGAGGCGGAAACGGGGCTCCTCTGGATGTGGGCGGGACCCTCGTGTTTCCTCTCGAGTGGAGACGGGTATGTCGGGGAACTTCTTGATTTGCACCAAGGGTGTGAAGGACCCTTTCGAAGTTCCAGAGGTGAGGTGTGATCAGCCTCGAGACGCCTCAGCGGAAATGGGCCTCATCTCGCCTGGAGGGGAGAACCTCCTGGATGTTCTCGAGTTGCGGCAGGTCTTCTCGAGTTACGACGGGGACCTCAGGGACCCGCTCTGGTGGCCTCAGGAGAGGCCAGTCCCCATGCGAGTTGCTAGGGGCCATCTCGGGATTCCTCTCCAGTCCATGCCGGGGCCTAAGACCTTTTGTGGAGTGGGGGCCGGAACCTGACGATTCCTCTCCAGTGTTGCCATGGATCTTGGTGTGCTTCTGAGTCTCCCCAGGGGAGTCAGGCCTCGTCTCGAGTGGGGGCATGCACGTGTGCTTTCCTCCCGAGCTGCAGCAGTAGTGTCACGCTTCCTGTCACGTGGATCAAGGGATCTGTGGCTTTCCCTCGAGGCTGTCCTCGAGGCTTTCCCACGAGGCTTTCCCACAGGGCTGTGCCACCTGCCACCTTGGTGTGAGTCGATCCTCGGCGTGAAGGACGAGCCTGTGAAGGGTAAAGAGTTTCCTCTGAAATGGACTGAGATATCTGGGGGACTCGTGGAATGGTGGCACGACCCTGGAGTTCCTCTCGCCGTTCCTGTTGAGAGGGCCTCCTCTTGAGATGCGACGGGAACGCCGGGAACTCTTTCACGACGAAGCAGGGAAAGGATCCCTCATCTCGAGCTACGAGGCGGAAACGGGGCTCCCCTGGATGTGGGCGGGACCCTCGTGTTTCCTCTCGAGTGGAGACGGGTATGTCGGGGAACTTCTTGATTTGCACCAAGGGTGTGAAGGACCCTTTCGAAGTTCCAGAGGTGAGGTGTGATCAGCCTCGAGACGCCTCAGTGGAAATGGGCCTCATCTCGCCTGGAGGGGAGAACCTCCTGGATTTTCTGGAGTTGCGGCAGGTCTTCTCGAGTTACGACGGGGACCTCAGGGACCCGCTGTGGTGGCCTCAGGAGAGGCCAGTCCCCATGCGATTTGCTATGGGCCATTTCGGGATTCCTCTCCCGTCCATGCCGGGGCCTAAGACCTTGTGTGTAGTCGGGGCCGGAACCTGAGGATTCCTCTCCAATGTTGCCATGGATCTTGGGGTGCTTCTGAGTCTCCGCATGGGAGTCAGGCCTCGTCTCGTGTGGGGGCATGCACGTGCACTTTCCTCCCGAGCTACAGCAGTAGTGTCACGCTTCCTGTCACGTGGATCAAGGAATCTGTGGCTTTCCCTGGAGGCTGTCCCTCGAGGCTTTCCCACGAGGCTTTCCCACAGGGCTGTGCCACGTGCCACCGTGGTGTGAGTCGATCCTCGGCGTGAAAGACGAGCCGGTGAAGGGAAAAGAGGTTCCTCTGGAATGGACTGAGACATCTGGGGGACTCTTGGAAGGTGGCACGACCCTGGAGTTCCTCTCATCGATCCTCTTGAGAGAGCCTCCTCTTGAGATGCGACGGGAACGCCAGGAACTCTTTCCGGAAGAAGCAGGGAAAGGATCCCTCATCTCGAGCTACGAGGCGGAAACGGGTCTCCTCTGGATGTGGGCGGGACCCTCGCGTTTCCTCTCGAGTGGAGACGGGTATGTCGGGGAACTTCTTGATTTGCACCAAGGCTGTGAAGGACCCTTTCGAAGTTCCAGAGGTGAGTTGTGATCAGCCTCGAGACGCCTCAGCAGAAATGGGCCTCATCTCGCCTGGAGGGGAGAACCTCCTGGATTTTCTGGAGTTGCGGCAGGTCTTCTCGAGTTACGACGGGGACCTCAGGGACCCGCTGCTGTGGCCTCAGGAGAGGCCAGTCCCCATGCGATTTGCTAGGGGCCATCTCAGGATTCCTCTCCCGTCCATGCTGGGGCCTCAGTCCTTGTGTGGAATCGGGGCCGGAACCTGAGGATTCCTCTCCAGTGTTGCCATGGATCTTGGGGTGCTTCTGAGTCTCCGCAGGGGAGTCAGGCCTCGTCTCGAGTGGGGGCATGCACGTGCGCTTTCCGCCCGAGCTGCAGCAGTAGTGTCACGCTTCCTGTCACGTGGATCAAAGGATCTGTGGCTTTCCCTCGAGGCTGTCCCTCGAGGCTTTCCCACGAGGCTTTCCCTCTGGTCTGTGCCACGTGCCACCTTGGTGTGAGTCGATCCTCGGCGTGAAAGACGAGCCGGTGAAGGGAAAAGTGTTTCCTCTGGATTTGACTGAGACATCTGGGGGACTCTTGGAATGGTGGCACGACCCTGGAGTTCCTCTCGTCGATCCTCTTGAGAGGGCTTCCTCTTGAGATGCGACGGGAACGCCGGGAACTCTTTCCCGACGAAGCAGGGAAAGGATCCCTCATCTCGAGCTACGAGGCGGAAACGGGGCTCCTCTGGATGTGGGCGGGACCCTCGTGTTTCCTCTCGAGTGGAGACGAGTATGTCGGGGAACTTCTTGATTTGCACCAAGGGTGTGAAAGACCCTTTCGAAGTTCCAGAGGTGAGGTGTGATCAGCCTCGAGACGCCTCAGCGGAAATGGGCCTCATCTCGCCTGGAGGGGAGAACCTCCTGGATTTTCTCGAGTTGCGGCAGGTCTTCTCGAGTTACGACGGGGACCTCAGGGACCCGCTGTGATGGCCTCAGGAAAGGCCAGTCCCCATGCGAGTTGCTAGGGGTCATCTCGGGATTCCTCTCCCGTCCATGCCGGGGCCTAAGTCCTTGTGTGGAGTCGGGGCCGGAACCTGAGGATTCCTCTCCAGTGTTTCCATGGATCTTGGGGTGCTTCTGAGTCTCCCCAGGGGAGTCAGGCCTCGTCTCGAGTGGGGGCATGCACGTGTGCTTTCCTCCCGAGCTGCAGCAGTAGTGTCACGCTTCCTGTCACGTGGATCAAGGGATCTGTGGCTTTCCCTCGAGGCTGTCCCTCGAGGCTTTCCCACGAGGTTTTCCCACAGGGCTGTGCCACGTGCCACCGTGGTGTGAGTCGATCCTCGGCGTGAAAGACGAGCCAGTGAAGGGAAAAGAGGTTCCTCTGGAATGGACTGAGACATCTGGGGGACTCTGAATGGTGGCACGACCCTGGAGTTCCTCTCGCCGTTCCTGTTGAGAGGGCCTCCTCTTGAGATGCGACGGGAAGGCCGGGAACTCTTTCTCGACAAAGCAGGGTAAGGATCCCTCATCTCGAGCTACGAGGCGGAAACGGGGCTCCTCTGGATGTGGGCGGGCCCTCGCGTTTCCTCTCGAGTGGAGACGGGTATGTCGGGGAACTTCTTGATTTGCACCAAGGGTGTGAAGTACCCTTTCGAAGTTCCAGAGGTGAGGTGTTATCAGCCTCGAGACGCCTCAGCGGAAATGGGCCTCATCTCGCCTGGAGGGGAGAACCTCCTGGATTTTCTGGAGTTGCGGCAGGTCTTCTCGAGTTACGACGGGGACCTCAGGGACCCGCTGTGGTGGCCTCAGGAGAGGCCAGTCCCTATGCGATTTGCTAGGGGCCATCTCGGGATTCCTCTCCCGTCCATGCCGGGGCCTCAGTCCTTGTGTGGAGTCGGGGCCGGAACCTGAGGATTCCTCTCCAGTGTTGCCATGGATCTTGGGGTGCTTCTGAGTCTCCGCAGGGGAGTCAGGGCTCGTCTCGTGTGGGGGCATGCACGTGCACTTTCCTCCCGAGCTACAGCAGTAGTGTCACGCTTCCTGTCACGTGGATCAAGGGATCTGTGGCTTTCCCTGGAGGCTGTCCCTCGAGGCTTTCCCACGAGGCTTTCCCTCTGGTCTGTGCCACGTGCCACCTTGGTGTGAGTCGATCCTCGGCGTGAAAGACGAGCCGGTGAAGGGAGAAGAGGTTCCTCTGGAATGGACTGAGACATCTGGGGGACTCTTGGAATGGTGGCACGACCCTGGAGTTCCTCTCGCCGTTCCTGTTGAGAGGGCCTCCTCTTGAGATGCGACGGGAACGCCGGGAACTCTTTCCCGACGGAGCAGGGAAAGGATCCCTGATCTGGAGCTACATGGCGGAAACGGGGCTCCTCTGGATGTGGGCGGGACCCTCGCGTTTCCTCTCGAGTGGAGACGGGTATGTCGGGGAACTTCTTGATTTGCACCAAGGGTGTGAAGGACCCTTTCGAAGTTCCAGAGGTGAGGTGTGATCAGCCTCGAGACGCCTCAGCGGAAATGGGCCTCATCTCGCCTGGAGGGGAGAACCTCCTGGATTTTCTCGAGTTGCGGCAGGTCTTCTCGAGATACGACGGGGACCTCAGGGACCGGCTCTGGTGGCCTCAGGAGAGGCCAGTCCCCATGCGAGTTGCTAGGGGCCATCTCGGGATTCCTCTCCCGTCCATGCCGGGGCCTAAGACCTTGTGTGGAGTCGGGGCCGGAACCTGAGGATTCCTCTCCAGTGTTGCCATGGATCTTGGGGTGCTTCTGAGTCTCCCCAGGGGAGTCAGGCCTCGTCTCGAGTGGGGGCATGCACGTGCGCTTTCCTCCCGAGCTGCAGCAGTAGTGTCACGCTTCCTGTCACGTGGATCAAGGGATCTGTGGCTTTCCCTCGAGGCTGTCCCTCGAGGCTTTCCCACGAGGCTTTCCCACAGGGCTGTGCCACGTGCCACCTTGGTGTGAGTCGATCCTCGGCGTGAAAGACGAGCCGGTGAAGGGAAAAGAGGTTCCTCTGGAATGGACTGAGACATCTGGGGGACTCTTGGAATGGTGGCACGACCCTGGAGTTCCTCTCGTCGATCCTCTAGAGAGGGCCTCCTCTTGAGATGCGACGGGAACGCCGGGAACTCTTTCCCGACGAAGTAGGGAAAGGATCCCTCATCTCGAGCTACGAGGCGGAAACGGGGCTCCTCTGGATGTGGGCGGGACCCTCGTGTTTCCTCTCGAGTGGAGACGGGTATGTCGGGGAACTTCTTGATTTGCACCAAGGGTGTGAAGGACCCTTTCGAAGTTCCAGAGGTGAGGTGTGATCAGCCTCGAGACACCTCAGCGGAAATGGGCCTCATCTCGCCTGGAGGGGAGAACCTCCTGGATTTTCTCGAGTTGCGGCAGGTCTTCTCGAGTTACGACGGGGACCTCAGGGACCCGCTGTGGTGGCCTCAGGAGAGGCCAGTCCCCATGCGAGTTGCTAGGGGCCATCTCGGGATTCCTCTCCCGTCCATGCTGGGGCCTCAGTCCTTGTGTGGAGTCGGGGCCGGAACCTGAGGATTCCTCTCCAGTGTTGCCATGGATCTTGGGGTGTTTCTGAGTCTCCCCAGGGGAGTCAGGCCTCGTCTCGAGTGGGGGCATGCACGTGCGCTTTCCGCCCGAGCTGCAGCAGTAGTGTCACGCTTCCTGTCACGTGGATCATGGGATCTGTGGCTTTCCCTCGAGGCTGTCCCTCGAGGCTTTCCCACGAGGCTTTCCCTCTGGTCTGTGCCACGTGCCACCTTGGTGGGAGTCGATCCTCGGCGTGAAACACGAGCCGGTGAAGGGAAAAGAGGTTCCTCTGGAATGGACTGAGACATCTGGGGGACTCTTGGAATGGTGGCACGACCCTGGAGTACCTGTCGTCGATCCTTTTGAGAGGGCCTCCTCTTGAGATGCGATCGGAACGCCGGGAACTCTTTCCCGACGAAACAGGGAAAGGATCCCTCATCTGGAGCTACGAGGTGGAAACGGGGCTCCTCTGGATGTGGGCGGGACCATCGTGTTTCCTCTCGAGTGGAAACGGGTATGTCGGGGAACTTCTTGATTTGCACCAAGGGTGTGAAGGACCCTTTCGAAGTTCCAGAGGTGAGGTGTGATCAGCCTCGAGACGCCTCAGCGGAAATGGGCCTCATCTCGCCTGGAGGGGAGAACCTCCTGGATTTTCTGGAGTTGCGGCAGGTCTTCTCGAGTTACGACGGGGACCTCAGGGACCCGCTCTGGTGGCCTCAGGAAAGGCCAGTCCCCATGCGAGTTGCTAGGGGACCTCTCGGGATTCCTCTCCCGTCCATGCCGGGGCCTAAGACCTTGTGTGGAGTCGGGGCCTGAACCTGAGGATTCCTCTCCAGTGTTGCCATGGATCTTGGGGTGCTTCTGAGTCTCCCCAGGGGAGTCAGGCCTCGTCTCGAGTGGGGGCATGCACGTGCGCTTTCCTCCCAAGCTGCAGCAGTAGTGTCACGCTTCCTGTCACGTGGATCAAGGGATCTGTGGCTTTCCCTCGAGGCTGTCCCTCGAGGCTTTCACACGAGGCTTTCCCACAGGGCTGTGCCACGTGCCACCTTGGTGTGAGTCGATCCTCGGTGTGAAAGACGAGCCGGTGAAGGGAAAAGTGGTTCCTCTGGAATGGACTGAGACATCTGGGGGACTCTTGGAATGGTGGCACGACCCTGGAGTTCCTCTCGTCTATCCTCTATAGAGGGCCTCCTCTTGAGATGCGACGGGAACGCCGGGAACTCTTTCCCGACGAAGCAGGGAAAGGATCCCTCATCTCGAGCTACGAGGCGGAAACGGGGCTCCTCTGGATGTGAGCGGGACCCTCGTGTTTCCTCTCGAGTGGGGACGTGTATGTCGGGGAACTTCTTGATTTGCACCAAGGGTGTGAAGGACCCTTTCGAAGTTCCAGAGGTGAGGTGTGATCAGCCTGGAGACGCCTCAGCGGAAATGGGCCTCATCTCGCCTGGAGGGGAGAACCTCCTGGATTTTCTCGAGTTGCGGCAGGTCTTCTCGAGTTACGACGGGGACCTCAGGGACCCGCTGTGGTGGCCTCAGGAGAGGCCAGTCCCCATGCGATTTGCTAGGGGCCATCTCGGGATTCCTCTCCCGTCCATGCTGGGGCCTCAGTCCTTGTGTGGAGTCGGGGCCGGAACCTGAGGATTCCTCTCCAGTGTTGCCATGGATCTTGGGGTGTTTCTGAGTCTCCCCAGGGGAGTCAGGCCTCGTCTCGAGTGGGGGCATGCACGTGCGCTTTCCGCCCGAGCTGCAGCAGTAGTGTCAAGCTTCCTGTCACGTGGATCAAGGGATCTGTGGCTTTCCCTCGAGGCTGTCCCTCGAGGCTGTCCCTCGAGGCTTTCCCACGAGGCTTTCCCTCTGGTCTGTGCCACGTGCCACCTTGGTGTGAGTCGATCCTCGGCGTGAAACACGAGCCGGTGAGGGGAAAAGAGGTTCCTCTGGAAAGGACTGAGACATCTGGGGGACTCTTGGAATGGTGGCACGACCCTGGAGTACCTGTCGTCGATCCTTTTGAGAGGGCCTCCTCTTGAGATGCGATCGGAACGCCGGGAACTCTTTCCCGACGAAGCAGGGAAAGGATCCCTGATCTGGAGCTACGAGGTGGAAACAAGGCTCCCCTGGATGTGGGCCGGACCCTCGTGTTTACTCTCGAGTGGAGACGGGTATGTCGGGGATCTTCTTGATTTGCACCAAGGGTGTGAAGGACCCTTTCGAAGTTCCAGAGGTGAGGTGTGATGAGCCTCGAGACGCCTCAGCGGAAATGGGCCTCATCTCGCCTGGAGGGTAGAACCTCCTGGATTTTCTGGAGTTGCGGCAGGTCTTCTCGAGTTACGACGGGGCCCTCAGGGACCCGCTCTGGTGGCCTCAGGAAAGGCCAGTCCCCATGCGAGTTGCTAGGGGACCTCTCGGGATTCCTCTCCCGTCCATGCCGGGGCCTAAGACCTTGTGTGGAGTCGGGGCCGGAACCTGAGGATTCCTCTCCAGTGTTGCCATGGATCTTGGGGTGCTTCTGAGTCTCCCCAGGGGAGTCAGGCCTCGTCTCGAGTGGGGGCATGCACGTGCGCTTTCCTCCCGAGCTGCAGCAGTAGTGTCACGCTTCCTGTCACGTGGATCAAGGGATCTGTGGCTTTCCCTCGAGACTGTCCCTCGAGGCTTTCCCACGAGGCTTTCCCACAGGGCTGTGCCACGTGCCACCTTGGTGTGAGTCGATCCTCGGCGTGAAAGACGAGCCGGTGAAGGGAAAAGAGGTTCCTCTGGAATGGACTGAGACATCTGGGGGACTCTTGGAATGGTGGCACGACCCTGGAGTTCCTCTCGTCGATCCTCTAGAGAGGGCCTCCTCTTGAGATGCGACGGGAACGCCGGGAACTCTTTCCCGACGAAGTAGGGAAAGGATCCCTCATCTCGAGCTACGAGGCGGAAACGGGGCTCCTCTGGATGTGGGCGGGACCCTCGTGTTTCCTCTCGAGTGGAGACGGGTATGTCGGGGAACTTCTTGATTTGCACCAAGGGTGTGAAGGACCCTTTCGAAGTTCCAGAGGTGAGGTGTGATCAGCCTCGAGACGCCTCAGCGGAAATGGGCCTCATCTCGCCTGGAGGGGAGAACCTCCTGGATTTTCTCGAGTTGCGGCAGGTCTTCTCGAGTTACGACGGGGACCTCAGGGACCCGCTGTGGTGGCCTCAGGAGAGGCCAGTCCCCATGCGAGTTGCTAGGGGCCATCTCGGGATTCCTCTCCCGTCCATGCTGGGGCCTCAGTCCTTGTGTGGAGTCGGGGCCGGAACCTGAGGATTCCTCTCCAGTGTTGCCTTGGATCTTGGGGTGTTTCTGAGTCTCCCCAGGGGAGTCAGGCCTCGTCTCGAGTGGGGGCATGCACGTGCGCTTTCCGCCCGAGCTGCAGCAGTAGTGTCACGCTTCCTGTCACGTGGATCATGGGATCTGTGGCTTTCCCTCGAGGCTGTCCCTCGAGGCTTTCCCACGAGGCTTTCCCTCTGGTCTGTGCCACGTGCCACCTTGGTGGGAGTCGATCCTCGGCGTGAAACACGAGCCGGTGAAGGGAAAAGAGGTTCCTCTGGAATGGACTGAGACATCTGGGGGACTCTTGGAATGGTGGCACGACCCTGGAGTACCTGTCGTCGATCCTTTTGAGAGGGCCTCCTCTTGAGATGCGATCGGAACGCCGGGAACTCTTTCCCGACGAAGCAGGGAAAGGATCCCTCATCTGGAGCTACGAGGTGGAAACGGGGCTCCTCTGGATGTGGGCGGGACCATCGTGTTTCCTCTCGAGTGGAAACGGGTATGTCGGGGAACTTCTTGATTTGCACCAAGGGTGTGAAGGACCCTTTCGAAGTTCCAGAGGTGAGGTGTGATCAGCCTCGAGACGCCTCAGCGGAAATGGGCCTCATCTCGCCTGGAGGGGAGAACCTCCTGGATTTTCTGGAGTTGCGGCAGGTCTTCTCGAGTTACGACGGGGACCTCAGGGACCCGCTCTGGTGGCCTCAGGAAAGGCCAGTCCCCATGCGAGTTGCTAGGGGACCTCTCGGGATTCCTCTCCCGTCCATGCCGGGGCCTAAGACCTTGTGTGGAGTCGGGGCCTGAACCTGAGGATTCCTCTCCAGTGTTGCCATGGATCTTGGGGTGCTTCTGAGTCTCCCCAGGGGAGTCAGGCCTCGTCTCGAGTGGGGGCATGCACGTGCGCTTTCCTCCCAAGCTGCAGCAGTAGTGTCACGCTTCCTGTCACGTGGATCAAGGGATCTGTGGCTTTCCCTCGAGGCTGTCCCTCGAGGCTTTCACACGAGGCTTTCCCACAGGGCTGTGCCACGTGCCACCTTGGTGTGAGTCGATCCTCGGTGTGAAAGACGAGCCGGTGAAGGGAAAAGAGGTTCCTCTGGAATGGACTGAGACATCTGGGGGACTCTTGGAATGGTGGCACGACCCTGGAGTTCCTCTCGTCTATCCTCTATAGAGGGCCTCCTCTTGAGATGCGACGGGAACGCCGGGAACTCTTTCCCGACGAAGCAGGGAAAGGATCCCTCATCTCGAGCTACGAGGCGGAAACGGGGCTCCTCTGGATGTGAGCGGGACCCTCGTGTTTCCTCTCGAGTGGAGACGTGTATGTCGGGGAACTTCTTGATTTGCACCAAGGGTGTGAAGGACCCTTTCGAAGTTCCAGAGGTGAGGTGTGATCAGCCTGGAGACGCCTCAGCGGAAATGGGCCTCATCTCGCCTGGAGGGGAGAACCTCCTGGATTTTCTCGAGTTGCGGCAGGTCTTCTCGAGTTACGACGGGGACCTCAGGGACCCGCTGTGGTGGCCTCAGGAGAGGCCAGTCCCCATGCGATTTGCTAGGGGCCATCTCGGGATTCCTCTCCCGTCCATGCTGGGGCCTCAGTCCTTGTGTGGAGTCGGGGCCGGAACCTGAGGATTCCTCTCCAGTGTTGCCATGGATCTTGGGGTGTTTCTGAGTCTCCCCAGGGGAGTCAGGCCTCGTCTCGAGTGGGGGCATGCACGTGCGCTTTCCGCCCGAGCTGCAGCAGTAGTGTCACGCTTCCTGTCACGTGGATCAAGGGATCTGTGGCTTTCCCTCGAGGCTGTCCCTCGAGGCTGTCCCTCGAGGCTTTCCCACGAGGCTTTCCCTCTGGTCTGTGCCACGTGCCACCTTGGTGTGAGTCGATCCTCGGCGTGAAACACGAGCCGGTGAGGGGAAAAGAGGTTCCTCTGGAATGGACTGAGACATCTGGGGGACTCTTGGAATGGTGGCACGACCCTGGAGTACCTGTCGTCGATCCTTTTGAGAGGGCCTCCTCTTGAGATGCGATCGGAACGCCGGGAACTCTTTCCCGACGAAGCAGGGAAAGGATCCCTGATCTGGAGCTACGAGGTGGAAACAAGGCTCCTCTGGATGTGGGCGGGACCCTCGTGTTTACTCTCGAGTGGAGACGGGTATGTCGGGGAACTTCTTGATTTGCACCAAGGGTGTGAAGGACCCTTTCGAAGTTCCAGAGGTGAGGTGTGATGAGCCTCGAGACGCCTCAGCGGAAATGGGCCTCATCTCGCCTGGAGGGTAGAACCTCCTGGATTTTCTGGAGTTGCGGCAGGTCTTCTCGAGTTACGACGGGGCCCTCAGGGACCCGCTCTGGTGGCCTCAGGAAAGGCCAGTCCCCATGCGAGTTGCTAGGGGACCTCTCGGGATTCCTCTCCCGTCCATGCCGGGGCCTAAGACCTTGTGTGGAGTCGGGGCCGGAACCTGAGGATTCCTCTCCAGTGTTGCCATGGATCTTGGGGTGCTTCTGAGTCTCCCCAGGGGAGTCAGGCCTCGTCTCGAGTGGGGGCATGCACGTGCGCTTTCCTCCCGAGCTGCAGCAGTAGTGTCACGCTTCCTGTCACGTGGATCAAGGGATCTGTGGCTTTCCCTCGAGGCTGTCCCTCGAGGCTTTCCCACGAGGCTTTCCCACAGGGCTGTGCCACGTGCCACCTTGGTGTGAGTCGATCCTCGGCGTGAAAGACGAGCCGGTGAAGGGAAAAGAGGTTCCTCTGGAATGGACTGAGACATCTGGGGGACTCTTGGAATGGTGGCACGACCCTGGAGTTCCTCTCGTCGATCCTCTAGAGAGGGCCTCCTCTTGAGATGCGACGGGAACGCCGGGAACTCTTTCCCGACGAAGTAGGGAAAGGATCCCTCATCTCGAGCTACGAGGCGGAAACGGGGCTCCTCTGGATGTGGGCGGGACCCTCGCGTTTCCTCTCGAGTGGAGACGGGTATGTCGGGGAACTTCTTGATTTGCACCAAGGGTGTGAAGGACCCTTTCGAAGTTCCAGAGGTGAGGTGTGATCAGCCTCGAGACGCCTCAGCGGAAATGGGCCTCATCTCGCCTGGAGGGGAGAACCTCCTGGATTTTCTCGAGTTGCGGCAGGTCTTCTCGAGTTACGACGGGGACCTCAGGGACCCGCTGTGGTGGCCTCAGGAGAGGCCAGTCCCCATGCGATTTGCTAGGGGCCATCTCGGGATTCCTCTCCCGTCCATGCTGGGGCCTCAGTCCTTGTGTGGAGTCGGGGCCGGAACCTGAGGATTCCTCTCCAGTGTTGCCATGGATCTTGGGGTGTTTCTGAGTCTCCCCAGGGGAGTCAGGCCTCGTCTCGTGTGGGGGCATGCACGTGCGCTTTCCGCCCGAGCTGCAGCAGTAGTGTCACGCTTCCTGTCACGTGGATCATGGGATCTGTGGCTTTCCCTCGAGGCTGTCCCTAGAGGCTTTCCCACGAGGCTTTCCCTCTGGTCTGTGCCACGTGCCACCTTGGTGGGAGTCGATCCTCGGCGTGAAACACGAGCCGATGAAGGGAAAAGAGGTTCCTCTGGAATGGACTGAGACATCTGGGGGACTCTTGGAATGGTGGCACGACCCTGGAGTACCTGTCGTCGATCCTTTTGAGAGGGCCTCCTCTTGAGATGCGATCGGAACGCCGGGAACTCTTTCCCGACGAAGCAGGGAAAGGATCCCTCATCTGGAGCTACGAGGTGGAAACGGGGCTCCTCTGGATGTGGGCGGGACCATCGTGTTTCCTCTCGAGTGGAAACGGGTATGTCGGGGAACTTCTTGATTTGCACCAAGGGTGTGAAGGACCCTTTCGAAGTTCCAGAGGTGAGGTGTGATCAGCCTCGAGACGCCTCAGCGGAAATGGGCCTCATCTCGCCTGGAGGGGAGAACCTCCTGGATTTTCTGGAGTTGCGGCAGGTCTTCTCGAGTTACGACGGGGACCTCAGGGACCCGCTCTGGTGGCCTCAGGAAAGGCCAGTCCCCATGCGAGTTGCTAGGGGACCTCTCGGGATTCCTCTCCCGTCCATGCCGGGGCCTAAGACCTTGTGTGGAGTCGGGGCCTGAACCTGAGGATTCCTCTCCAGTGTTGCCATGGATCTTGGGGTGCTTCTGAGTCTCCCCAGGGGAGTCAGGCCTCGTCTCGAGTGGGGGCATGCACGTGCGCTTTCCTCCCAAGCTGCAGCAGTAGTGTCACGCTTCCTGTCACGTGGATCAAGGGATCTGTGGCTTTCCCTCGAGGCTGTCCCTCGAGGCTTTCACACGAGGCTTTCCCACAGGGCTGTGCCACGTGCCACCTTGGTGTGAGTCGATCCTCGGTGTGAAAGACGAGCCGGTGAAGGGAAAAGAGGTTCCTCTGGAATGGACTGAGACATCTGGGGGACTCTTGGAATGGTGGCACGACCCTGGAGTTCCTCTCGCCTATCCTCTATAGAGGGCCTCCTCTTGAGATGCGACGGGAACGCCGGGAACTCTTTCCCGACGAAGCAGGGAAAGGATCCCTCATCTCGAGCTACGAGGCGGAAACGGGGCTCCTCTGGATGTGAGCGGGACCCTCGTGTTTCCTCTCGAGTGGAGACGTGTATGTCGGGGAACTTCTTGATTTGCACCAAGGGTGTGAAGGACCCTTTCGAAGTTCCAGAGGTGAGGTGTGATCAGCCTGGAGACGCCTCAGCGGAAATGGGCCTCATCTCGCCTGGAGGGGAGAACCTCCTGGATTTTCTCGAGTTGCGGCAGGTCTTCTCGAGTTACGACGGGGACCTCAGGGACCCGCTGTGGTGGCCTCAGGAGAGGCCAGTCCCCATGCGATTTGCTAGGGGCCATCTCGGGATTCCTCTCCCGTCCATGCTGGGGCCTCAGTCCTTGTGTGGAGTCGGGGCCGGAACCTGAGGATTCCTCTCCAGTGTTGCCATGGATCTTGGGGTGTTTCTGAGTCTCCCCAGGGGAGTCAGGCCTCGTCTCGAGTGGGGGCATGCACGTGCGCTTTCCGCCCGAGCTGCAGCAGTAGTGTCACGCTTCCTGTCACGTGGATCAAGGGATCTGTGGCTTTCCCTCGAGGCTGTCCCTCGAGGCTGTCCCTCGAGGCTTTCCCACGAGGCTTTCCCTCTGGTCTGTGCCACGTGCCACCTTGGTGTGAGTCGATCCTCGGCGTGAAACACGAGCCGGTGAGGGGAAAAGAGGTTCCTCTGGAATGGACTGAGACATCTGGGGGACTCTTGGAATGGTGGCACGACCCTGGAGTACCTGTCGTCGATCCTTTTGAGAGGGCCTCCTCTTGAGATGCGATCGGAACGCCGGGAACTCTTTCCCGACGAAGCAGGGAAAGGATCCCTGATCTGGAGCTACGAGGTGGAAACAAGGCTCCTCTGGATGTGGGCGGGACCCTCGTGTTTACTCTCGAGTGGAGACGGGTATGTCGGGGAACTTCTTGATTTGCACCAAGGGTGTGAAGGACCCTTTCGAAGTTCCAGAGGTGAGGTGTGATGAGCCTCGAGACGCCTCAGCGGAAATGGGCCTCATCTCGCCTGGAGGGTAGAACCTCCTGGATTTTCTGGAGTTGCGGCAGGTCTTCTCGAGTTACGACGGGGCCCTCAGGGACCCGCTCTGGTGGCCTCAGGAAAGGCCAGTCCCCATGCGAGTTGCTAGGGGACCTCTCGGGATTCCTCTCCCGTCCATGCCGGGGCCTAAGACCTTGTGTGGAGTCGGGGCCGGAACCTGAGGATTCCTCTCCAGTGTTGCCATGGATCTTGGGGTGCTTCTGAGTCTCCCCAGGGGAGTCAGGCCTCGTCTCGAGTGGGGGCATGCACGTGCGCTTTCCTCCCGAGCTGCAGCAGTAGTGTCACGCTTCCTGTCACGTGGATCAAGGGATCTGTGGCTTTCCCTCGAGGCTGTCCCTCGAGGCTTTCCCACGAGGCTTTCCCACAGGGCTGTGCCACGTGCCACCTTGGTGTGAGTCGATCCTCGGCGTGAAAGACGAGCCGGTGAAGGGAAAAGAGGTTCCTCTGGAATGGACTGAGACATCTGGGGGACTCTTGGAATGGTGGCACGACCCTGGAGTTCCTCTCGTCGATCCTCTAGAGAGGGCCTCCTCTTGAGATGCGACGGGAACGCCGGGAACTCTTTCCCGACGAAGTAGGGAAAGGATCCCTCATCTCGAGCTACGAGGCGGAAACGGGGCTCCTCTGGATGTGGGCGGGACCCTCGCGTTTCCTCTCGAGTGGAGACGGGTATGTCGGGGAACTTCTTGATTTGCACCAAGGGTGTGAAGGACCCTTTCGAAGTTCCAGAGGTGAGGTGTGATCAGCCTCGAGACGCCTCAGCGGAAATGGGCCTCATCTCGCCTGGAGGGGAGAACCTCCTGGATTTTCTCGAGTTGCGGCAGGTCTTCTCGAGTTACGACGGGGACCTCAGGGACCCGCTGTGGTGGCCTCAGGAGAGGCCAGTCCCCATGCGATTTGCTAGGGGCCATCTCGGGATTCCTCTCCCGTCCATGCTGGGGCCTCAGTCCTTGTGTGGAGTCGGGGCCGGAACCTGAGGATTCCTCTCCAGTGTTGCCATGGATCTTGGGGTGTTTCTGAGTCTCCCCAGGGGAGTCAGGCCTCGTCTCGAGTGGGGGCATGCACGTGCGCTTTCCGCCCGAGCTGCAGCAGTAGTGTCACGCTTCCTGTCACGTGGATCATGGGATCTGTGGCTTTCTCTCGAGGCTGTCCCTAGAGGCTTTCCCACGAGGCTTTCCCTCTGGTCTGTGCCACGTGCCACCTTGGTGGGAGTCGATCCTCGGCGTGAAACACGAGCCGATGAAGGGAAAAGAGGTTCCTCTGGAATGGACTGAGACATCTGGGGGACTCTTGGAATGGTGGCACGACCCTGGAGTACCTGTCGTCGATCCTTTTGAGAGGGCCTCCTCTTGAGATGCGATCGGAACGCCGGGAACTCTTTCCCGACGAAGCAGGGAAAGGATCCCTCATCTGGAGCTACGAGGTGGAAACGGGGCTCCTCTGGATGTGGGCGGGACCATCGTGTTTCCTCTCGAGTGGAAACGGGTATGTCGGGGAACTTCTTGATTTGCACCAAGGGTGTGAAGGACCCTTTCGAAGTTCCAGAGGTGAGGTGTGATCAGCCTCGAGACGCCTCAGCGGAAATGGGCCTCATCTCGCCTGGAGGGGAGAACCTCCTGGATTTTCTGGAGTTGCGGCAGGTCTTCTCGAGTTACGACGGGGACCTCAGGGACCCGCTCTGGTGGCCTCAGGAAAGGCCAGTCCCCATGCGAGTTGCTAGGGGACCTCTCGGGATTCCTCTCCCGTCCATGCCGGGGCCTAAGACCTTGTGTGGAGTCGGGGCCTGAACCTGAGGATTCCTCTCCAGTGTTGCCATGGATCTTGGGGTGCTTCTGAGTCTCCCCAGGGGAGTCAGGCCTCGTCTCGAGTGGGGGCATGCACGTGCGCTTTCCTCCCAAGCTGCAGCAGTAGTGTCACGCTTCCTGTCACGTGGATCAAGGGATCTGTGGCTTTCCCTCGAGGCTGTCCCTCGAGGCTTTCACACGAGGCTTTCCACAGGGCTGTGCCACGTGCCACCTTGGTGTGAGTCGATCCTCGGTGTGAAAGACGAGCCGGTGAAGGGAAAAGAGGTTCCTCTGGAATGGACTGAGACATCTGGGGGACTCTTGGAATGGTGGCACGACCCTGGAGTTCCTCTCGTCTATCCTCTATAGAGGGCCTCCTCTTGAGATGCGACGGGAACGCCGGGAACTCTTTCCCGACGAAGCAGGGAAAGGATCCCTCATCTCGAGCTACGAGGCGGAAACGGGGCTCCTCTGGATGTGAGCGGGACCCTCGTGTTTCCTCTCGAGTGGAGACGTGTATGTCGGGGAACTTCTTGATTTGCACCAAGGGTGTGAAGGACCCTTTCGAAGTTCCAGAGGTGAGGTGTGATCAGCCTGGAGACGCCTCAGCGGAAATGGGCCTCATCTCGCCTGGAGGGGAGAACCTCCTGGATTTTCTCGAGTTGCGGCAGGTCTTCTCGAGTTACGACGGGGACCTCAGGGACCCGCTGTGGTGGCCTCAGGAGAGGCCAGTCCCCATGCGATTTGCTAGGGGCCATCTCGGGGATTCCTCTCCCGTCCATGCTGGGGCCTCAGTCCTTGTGTGGAGTCGGGGCCGGAACCTGAGGATTCCTCTCCAGTGTTGCCATGGATCTTGGGGTGTTTCTGAGTCTCCCCAGGGGAGTCAGGCCTCGTCTCGAGTGGGGGGCATGCACGTGCGCTTTCCGCCCGAGCTGCAGCAGTAGTGTCACGCTTCCTGTCACGTGGATCAAGGGATCTGTGGCTCTTTCCCCTCGAGGCTGTCCCTCGAGGCTGTCCCCTCGAGGCTTTTCCCACGAGGCTTTCCCTCTGGTCTGTGCCCACGTGCCACCTTGGTGTGAGTCGATCCTCGGCGTGAAACACGAGCCCGGTGAGGGGAAAAGAGGTTCCTCTGGAATGGACTGAGACATCTGGGGGACTCTTGGAATGGTGGCACGACCCTGGAGTACCTGTCGTCGATCCTTTTGAGAGGGCCTCCTCTTGAGATGCGATCGGGAACGCCGGGAAACTCTTTCCCGACGAAGCAGGGAAAGGATCCCTGATCTGGAGCTACGAGGTGGAAACAAGGCTCCTCTGGATGTGGGCGGAGGACCCTCGTGTTTACTCTCGAGTGGAGACGGGTATGTCGGTGGAACTTCTTGATTTGCACCAAGGGTGTGAAGGACCCTTTCGAAGTTCCAGAGGTGAGGTGTGATGAGCCTCGAGACGCCTCAGCGGAAATGGGCCTCATCTCGCCTGGAGGGTAGAACCTCCTGGATTTTTCTGGAGTTGCGGCAGGTCTTCTCGAGTTACGACGGGGCCCTCAGGGACCCGCTCTGGTGGCCTCAGGAAAGGCCAGTCCCCATGCGAGTTGCTAGGGGACCTCTCGGGATTCCTCTCCCGTCCATGCCGGGGCCTAAGACCTTGTGTGGAGTCGGGGCCGGGAACCTGAGGATTCCTCTCCAGTGTTGCCATGGATCTTGGGGTGCTTCTGAGTCTCCCCAGGGGAGTCAGGCCTCGTCTCGAGTGGGGGCATGCACGTGCGCTTTCCTCCCGAGCTGCAGCAGTAGTGTCACGCTTCCTGTCACGTGGATCAAGGGATCTGTGGCTTTCCCTCGAGGCTGTCCCTCGAGGCTTTCCCACGAGGCTTTCCCACAGGGCTGTGCCACGTGCCACCTTGGTGTGAGTCGATCCTCGGCGTGAAAGACGAGCCGGTGAAGGGAAAAGAGGTTCCTCTGGAATGGACTGAGACATCTGGGGGACTCTTGGAATGGTGGCACGACCCTGGAGTTCCTCTCGTCGATCCTCTAGAGAGGGCCCTCCTCTTGAGATGCGACGGGAACGCCGGGAACTCTTTCCCGACGAAGTAGGGAAAGGATCCCTCATCTCGAGCTACGAGGCGGAAAACGGGGCTCCTCTGGATGTGGGGCGGGACCCTCGCGTTTTCCTCTCGAGTGGAGACGGGTATGTCGGGGGAACTTCTTGATTTGCCACCAAGGGTGTGAAGGACCCTTTCGAAGTTCCAGAGGTGAGGTGTGATCAGCCTCGAGAACGCCTCAGCGGAAATGGGCCTCATCTCGCCTGGAGGGGAGAACCTCCTGGATTTTCTCGAGTTGCGGCAGGTCTTCTAGAGTTACGACGGGGACCTCAGGGACCCGCTGTGGTGGCACTCAGGAGAGGCCAGTCCCCATGCGATTTGCTAGGGGCCATCTCGGGATTCCTCTCCCGTCCATGCTGGGGCCTCAGTCCTTGTGTGGAGTCGGGGCCGGAACCTGAGGATTCCTCTCCAGTGTTGCCATGGATCTTGGGGGTGTTTCTGAGTCCTCCCCAGGGGAGTCAGGCCTCGTCTCGAGTGGGGGCATGCACGTGCGCTTTCCGCCCGAGCTGCAGCAGTAGTGTCACGCTTCCTGTCACGTGGATCATGGGATCTGTGGCTTTCTCTCGAGGCTGTCCCTAGAGGCTTTCCCACGAGGCTTTCCCTCTGGTCTGTGCCACGTGCCACCTTGGTGGGAGTCGATCCTCGGCGTGAAACACGAGCCGATGAAGGGAAAAGAGGTTCCTCTGGAATGGGACTGAGACATCTGGGGGACTCTTGGAATGGTGGCACGACCCTGGAGTACCTGTCGTCGATCCTTTTGAGAGGGCCTCCTCTTGAGATGCAGATCGGTACGCCGGGAAACTCTTTCCCGACGAAGCAGGGAAAGGATCCCTCATCTGGAGCTACGAGGTGGAAACGGGGCTCCTCTGGATGTGGGGCGGGACCATCGTGTTTCCTCTCGAGTGGAAACGGGTATGTCGGGGGAACTTCTTGATTTGCACCAAGGGTGTGAAGGACCCTTTCGAAGTTCCAGAGGTGAGGTGTGATCAGCCTCGAGACGCCTCAGCGGAAATGGGCCTCATCTCGCCTGGAGGGGAGAACCTCCTGGATTTTCTGGAGTTGCGGCAGGTCTTCTCGAGTTACGACGGGGACCTCAGGGACCCGCTCTGGTGGCCTCAGGAAAGGCCAGTCCCCATGCGAGTTGCTAGGGGACGCTCTCGGGATTCCTCTCCCGTCCATGCCGGGGCCTAAGACCCTTGTGTGGAGTCGGGGCCTGAACCTGAGGATTCCTCCTCCAGTGTTGCCATGGATCTTGGGGTGCTTCTGAGTCTCCCCAGGGGAGTCAGGCCTCGTCTCGAGTGGGGGCATGCACGTGCGCTTTCCTCCCAAGCTGCAGCAGTAGTGTCACGCTTCCTGTCACGTGGATCAAGGGATCTGTGGCTTTCTCCTCGAGGCTGTCCCTCGAGGCTTTCACACGAGGCTTTCCCACAGGGCTGTGCCACGTGCCACCCTTGGTGTGAGTCGATCCTCGGTGTGAAAGACGAGCCGGTGAAGGGCAAAAGAGGTTCCTCTGGAATGGACTGAGACATCTGGGGGGACTCTTGGAATGGTGGCACGACCCTGGAGTTCCTCTCGTCTATCCTCTATAGAGGGCCTCCCTCTTGAGATGCGACGGGAACGCCAGGGAACTCTTTCCCGACGAAGCAGGGAAAGGATCCCTCATCTCGAGCTACGAGGCGGAAACGGGGCTCCTCTGGATGTGAGCGGGACCCCTCGTGTTTCCTCTCTCGACGTGGAGACGTGTATGTCGGGGAACTTCTTGATTTGCACCAAGGGTGTGAAGGACCCTTTCGAAGTTCCAGAGGTGAGGTGTGATCAGCCTGGAGACGCCTCAGCGGAAATGGGGCCTCATCTCGCCTGGAGGGGGAGAACCTCCTGGATTTTCTCGAGTTTGCGGCAGGTATTCTCGAGTTACGACGGGGGACCTCAGGGACCCGCTGTGGTGGCCTCAGGAGAGGCCAGTCCCCATGCGATTTGCTAGGGGCCATCTCGGGATTCCTCTCCCGTCCATGCTGGGGGCCTCAGTCCTTGTGTGGAGTCGGGGCCGGAACCTGAGGATTCCCTCTCCAGTGTTGCCATGGATCTTGGGGTGTTTCTGAGTCTCCCCAGGGGAGTCAGGCCTCGTCTCGAGTGGGGGCATGCACGTGCGCTTTCCCGCCCGAGCTGCAGCAGTAGTGTCACGCTTTCCTGTCACGTGGATCAAGGGATCTGTGGCTTCCCTCGAGGCTGTCCCTCGAGGCTGTCCCTCGAGGCTTTCCCACGAGGCTTTCCCTCTGGTCTGTGCCACGTGCCACCTTGGTGTGAGTCGATCCTCGGCGTGAAAACACGAGCCGGTGAGGGGAAAAGAGGTTCCTCTGGAAAGGACTGAGACATCTGGGGGACTCTTGGAATGGTGGCACGACCCTGGAGTACCTGTCGTCGATCCTTTTGAGAGGGCCTCCTCTTGAGATGCGATCGGAACGCCGGGAACTCTTTCCCGACGAAGCAGGGAAAGGATCCCTGATCTGGAGCTACGAGGTGGAAACAAGGCTCCCCTGGATGTGGGGCGGGACCCTCGTGTTTACTCTCGAGTGGAGACGGGTATGTCGGGGATCTTCTTGATTTGCACCAAGGTGTGTGAAGGACCCTTTCGAAGTTCCAGAGGTGAGGTGTGATGAGCCCTCGAGACGCCTCAGCGGAAATGGGCCTCATCTCGCCTGGAGGGGTAGAACCTCCTGGATTTTCTGGAGTTGCGGCAGGTCTTCTCGAGTTACGACGGGGCCCTCAGGGACCCGCTCTGGTGGCCTCAGGAAAGGCCAGTCCCCATGCGAGTTGCTAGGGGACCTCTCGGGATTCCTCTCCCGTCCATGCCCGGGGGCCTAAGACCTTGTGTGGAGTCGGGGCCGGAACCTGAGGATTCCTCTCCAGTGTTGCCATGGATCTTGGGGTGCTTCTGAGTCTCCCCAGGGGGAGTCAGGCCTCGTCTCGAGTGGGGGCATGCACGTGCGCTTTCCTCCCGAGCTGCAGCAGTAGTGTCACGCTTCCTGTCACGTGGATCAAGGGATCTGTGGCTTTCCCTCGAGACTGTCCCTCGAGGCTTTCCCCACGAGGCTTTCCCACAGGGCTGTGCCACGTGCCACCCTTGGTGTGAGTCGATCCTCGGCGTGAAAGACGAGCCGGTGAAGGGAAAAGAGGTTCCTCTGGAATGGACTGAGACATCTGGGGGACTCTTGGAATGGTGGCACGACCCTGGAGTTCCTCTCCGTCGATCCTCTAGAGAGGGCCTCCTCTTGAGATGCGACGGGAACGCCCGGGAACTCTTTCCCGACGAAGTAGGGAAAGGATCCCCTCATCTCGAGCTACGAGGCGGAAACGGGGCTCCTCTGGATGTGGGCGGGACCCTCGTGTTTCCTCTCGAGTGGAGACGGGTATGTCGGGGGAACTTCTTGATTTGCACCAAGGGTGTGAAGGACCCTTTCGAAGTTCCAGAGGGTGAGGTGTGATCAGCCTCGAGAGACCCCCTCAGCGGAAATGGGCCTCATCTCGCCTGGAGGGGAGAACCTCCTGGATTTTCTCGAGTTGCGGCAGGTCTTCTCGAGTTACGACGGGGACCTCAGGGACCCGCTGTGGTGGCCTCAGGAGAGGCCAGTCCCCATGCGAGTTGCTAGGGGGCCATCTCGGGATTCCTCTCCCGTCCATGCTGGGGGCCTCAGTCCTTGTGTGGAGTCGGGGCCGGAACCTGAGGATTCCTCTCCAGTGTTGCCATGGATCTTGGGGTGTTTCTGAGTCTCCCCAGGGGAGTCAGGCCTCGTCTCGAGTGGGGGGCATGCACGTGCGCTTTCCGCCACGAGCTGCAGCAGTAGTGTCACGCTTCCTGTCACGTGGATCATGGGATCTGTGGCTTTCCCTCGAGGCTGTCCCTCGAGGCTTTCCCACGAGGCTTTCCCTCTGGTCTGTGCCACGTGCCACCTTGGTGGGAGTTGATCCTCGGCGTGAAACACGAGCCGGTGAAGGGAAAAGAGGTTCCTCTGGAATGGACTGAGACATCTGGGGGACTCTTGGAATGGTGGCACGACCCTGGAGTACCTGTCGTCGATCCCTTTTGAGAGGGCCTCCTCTTGAGATGCGATCGGAACGCCGGGAACTCTTTCCCGACGAAGCAGGGAAAGGATCCCCTCATCTGGAGCTACGAGGTGGAAACGGGGCTCCTCTGGATGTGGGCTGGGACCATCGTGTTTCCTCTCGAGTGGAAAACGGGTATGTCGGGGAACTTCTTGATTTGCACCAAGGGTGTGAAGGACCCTTTCGAAGTTCCAGAGGTGAGGTGTGATCAGCCTCGAGACGCCTCAGCGGAAATGGCGCCTCATCTCGCCTGGAGGGGAGAACCCTCCTGGATTTTCTGGAGTTGCGGCAGGTCTTCTCGAGTTACGACGGGGACCTCAGGGACCCGCTCTGGTGGCCTCAGGAAAGGCCAGTCCCCCATGCGAGTTGCTAGGGGACCTCTCGGGATTCCTCTCCCGTCCATGCCGGGGCCTAAGACCTTGTGTGGAGTCGGGGCCTGAACCTGAGGATTCCTCTCCAGTGTTGCCATGGATCTTGGGGTGCTTCTGAGTCTCCCCCAGGGGAGTCAGGCCTCGTCTCGAGTGGGGGGCATGCACGTGCGCTTTCCTCCCAAGCTGCAGCAGTAGTGTCACGCTTCCTGTCACGTGGATCAAGGGATCTGTGGCTTTCCCTCGAGGCTGTCCCCTCGAGGCTTTCACACGAGGCTTTCCCACAGGGCTGTGCCACGTGCCACCTTGGTGTGAGTCGATCCTCGGTGTGAAAGACGAGCCGGTGAAGGGAAAAGAGGTTCCTCTGGAATGGACTGAGACATCTGGGGGACTCTTGGAATGGTGGCACGACCCTGGAGTTCCTCTCGTCTATCCTCTATAGAGGGCCTCCTCTTGAGATGCGACGGGAACGCCGGGAACTCTTTCCCGACGAAGCAGGGAAAGGATCCCTCATCTCGAGCTACGAGGCGGAAACGGGGCTCCTCTGGATGGTGAGCTGGGACCCCTCGTGTTTCCTCTCGAGTGGAGACGTGTATGTCGGGGAACTTCTTGATTTGCACCAAGGGTGTGAAGGACCCTTTCGAAGTTCCAGAGGTGAGGTGTGATCAGCCTGGAGACGCCTCAGCGGAAATGGGCCTCATCTCGCCTGGAGGGGGAGAACCTCCTGGATTTTCTCGAGTTGCGGCAGGTCTTCTCGAGTTACGACGGGGACCTCAGGGACCCCGCTGTGGTGGCCTCAGGAGAGGCCAGTCCCCATGCGATTTGCTAGGGGCCATCTCGGGATTCCTCTCCCATCCATGCTGGGGCCTCAGTCCTTGTGTGGGAGTCGGGGCCGGAACCTGAGGATTCCCTCTCCCAGTGTTGCCATGGATCTTGGGGTGTTTCTGAGGTCTCCCCAGGGGAGTCAGGCCTCGTCTCGAGTGGGGGGCAATGCACGTGCGCTTTCCGCCCGAGCTGCAGCAGTAGTGTCACGCTTCCTGTCAACGTGGATCAAGGGATCTGTGGCTTTCCCTCGAGGCTGTCCCTCGAGGCTGTCCCCTCGAGGCTTTCCCACGAGGCTTTTCCCTCTGGTCCTGTGCCACGTGCCACCTTGGTGTGAGTCGATCCTCGGCGTGAAACACGAGCCTGTGAGGGGAAAAGAGGTTCCTCTGGAATGGACTGAGACATCTGGGGGACTCTTGGAATGGTGGCACGACCCTGGAGTACCTGTCGTCGATCCTTTTGAGAGGGCCTCCTCTTGAGATGCGATCGGAACGCCGGGAACTCTTTCCCGACGAAGCAGGGAAAGGATCCCTGATCTGGAGCTACGAGGTGGAAACAAG
>NC_068935.1:136068686-136133132 GCF_023091745.1 Budorcas taxicolor | reverse complement strand
AGGATCCCTCATCTGGAGCTACGAGGTGGAAACGGGGCTCCTCTGGATGTGGGCGGGGACCATCGTGTTTCCTCTCGAGTGGAAACGGGTATGTCGGGGAACTTCTTGATTTGCACCAAGGGTGTGAAGGACCCTTTCGAAGTTCCAGAGGTGAGGTGTGATCAGCCTCGAGACGCCTCAGCGGAAATGGGCCTCATCTCGCCTGGAGGGGAGAAACCTCCTGGATTTTCTGGAGTTGCGGCAGGTCTTCTCGAGTTACGACGGGGACCTCAGGGACCCGCTCTGGTGGCCTCAGGAAAGGCCAGTCCCCATGCGAGTTGCTAGGGGACCTCTCGGGATTCCTCTCCCGTCCATGCCGGGGCCTAAGACCTTGTGTGGAGTCGGGGCCTGAACCTGAGGATTCCTCTCCAGTGTTGCCATGGATCTTGGGGTGCTTCTGAGTCTCCCCAGGGGAGTCAGGCCTCGTCTCGAGTGGGGGCATGCACGTGCGCTTTCCTCCCAAGCTGCAGCAGTAGTGTCACGCTTCCTGTCACGTGGATCAAGGGATCTGTGGCTTTCCCTCGAGGCTGTCCCTCGAGGCTTTCACACGAGGCTTTCCCACAGGGCTGTGCCACGTGCCACCTTGGTGTGAGTCGATCCTCGGTGTGAAAGACGAGCCGGTGAAGGGAAAAGAGGTTCCTCTGGAATGGACTGAGACATCTGGGGGACTCTTGGAATGGTGGCACGACCCTGGAGTTCCTCTCGTCTATCCTCTATAGAGGGCCTCCTCTTGAGATGCGACGGGAACGCCGGGAACTCTTTCCCGACGAAGCAGGGAAAGGATCCCTCATCTCGAGCTACGAGGCGGAAACGGGGCTCCTCTGGATGTGAGCGGGACCCTCGTGTTTCCTCTCGAGTGGAGACGTGTATGTCGGGGAACTTCTTGATTTGCACCAAGGGTGTGAAGGACCCTTTCGAAGTTCCAGAGGTGAGGTGTGATCAGCCTGGAGACGCCTCAGCGGAAATGGGCCTCATCTCGCCTGGAGGGGAGAACCTCCTGGATTTTCTCGAGTTGCGGCAGGTATTCTCGAGTTACGACGGGGACCTCAGGGACCCGCTGTGGTGGCCTCAGGAGAGGCCAGTCCCCATGCGATTTGCTAGGGGCCATCTCGGGATTCCTCTCCCGTCCATGCTGGGGCCTCAGTCCTTGTGTGGAGTCGGGGCCGGAACCTGAGGATTCCTCTCCAGTGTTGCCATGGATCTTGGGGTGTTTCTGAGTCTCCCCAGGGGAGTCAGGCCTCGTCTCGAGTGGGGGCATGCACGTGCGCTTTCCGCCCGAGCTGCAGCAGTAGTGTCACGCTTCCTGTCACGTGGATCAAGGGATCTGTGGCTTTCCCTCGAGGCTGTCCCTCGAGGCTGTCCCTCGAGGCTTTCCCACGAGGCTTTCCCTCTGGTCTGTGCCACGTGCCACCTTGGTGTGAGTCGATCCTCGGCGTGAAACACGAGCCGGTGAGGGGAAAAGAGGTTCCTCTGGAAAGGACTGAGACATCTGGGGGACTCTTGGAATGGTGGCACGACCCTGGAGTACCTGTCGTCGATCCTTTTGAGAGGGCCTCCTCTTGAGATGCGATCGGAACGCCGGGAACTCTTTCCCGACGAAGCAGGGAAAGGATCCCTGATCTGGAGCTACGAGGTGGAAACAAGGCTCCCCTGGATGTGGGCGGGACCCTCGTGTTTACTCTCGAGTGGAGACGGGTATGTCGGGGATCTTCTTGATTTGCACCAAGGGTGTGAAGGACCCTTTCGAAGTTCCAGAGGTGAGGTGTGATGAGCCTCGAGACGCCTCAGCGGAAATGGGCCTCATCTCGCCTGGAGGGTAGAACCTCCTGGATTTTCTGGAGTTGCGGCAGGTCTTCTCGAGTTACGACGGGGCCCTCAGGGACCCGCTCTGGTGGCCTCAGGAAAGGCCAGTCCCCATGCGAGTTGCTAGGGGACCTCTCGGGATTCCTCTCCCGTCCATGCCGGGGCCTAAGACCTTGTGTGGAGTCGGGGCCGGAACCTGAGGATTCCTCTCCAGTGTTGCCATGGATCTTGGGGTGCTTCTGAGTCTCCCCAGGGGAGTCAGGCCTCGTCTCGAGTGGGGGCATGCACGTGCGCTTTCCTCCCGAGCTGCAGCAGTAGTGTCACGCTTCCTGTCACGTGGATCAAGGGATCTGTGGCTTTCCCTCGAGACTGTCCCTCGAGGCTTTCCCACGAGGCTTTCCCACAGGGCTGTGCCACGTGCCACCTTGGTGTGAGTCGATCCTCGGCGTGAAAGACGAGCCGGTGAAGGGAAAAGAGGTTCCTCTGGAATGGACTGAGACATCTGGGGGACTCTTGGAATGGTGGCACGACCCTGGAGTTCCTCTCGTCGATCCTCTAGAGAGGGCCTCCTCTTGAGATGCGACGGGAACGCCGGGAACTCTTTCCCGACGAAGTAGGGAAAGGATCCCTCATCTCGAGCTACGAGGCGGAAACGGGGCTCCTCTGGATGTGGGCGGGACCCTCGTGTTTCCTCTCGAGTGGAGACGGGTATGTCGGGGAACTTCTTGATTTGCACCAAGGGTGTGAAGGACCCTTTCGAAGTTCCAGAGGTGAGGTGTGATCAGCCTCGAGACCCCTCAGCGGAAATGGGCCTCATCTCGCCTGGAGGGGAGAACCTCCTGGATTTTCTCGAGTTGCGGCAGGTCTTCTCGAGTTACGACGGGGACCTCAGGGACCCGCTGTGGTGGCCTCAGGAGAGGCCAGTCCCCATGCGAGTTGCTAGGGGCCATCTCGGGATTCCTCTCCCGTCCATGCTGGGGCCTCAGTCCTTGTGTGGAGTCGGGGCCGGAACCTGAGGATTCCTCTCCAGTGTTGCCATGGATCTTGGGGTGTTTCTGAGTCTCCCCAGGGGAGTCAGGCCTCGTCTCGAGTGGGGGCATGCACGTGCGCTTTCCGCCCGAGCTGCAGCAGTAGTGTCACGCTTCCTGTCACGTGGATCATGGGATCTGTGGCTTTCCCTCGAGGCTGTCCCTCGAGGCTTTCCCACGAGGCTTTCCCTCTGGTCTGTGCCACGTGCCACCTTGGTGGGAGTTGATCCTCGGCGTGAAACACGAGCCGGTGAAGGGAAAAGAGGTTCCTCTGGAATGGACTGAGACATCTGGGGGACTCTTGGAATGGTGGCACGACCCTGGAGTACCTGTCGTCGATCCTTTTGAGAGGGCCTCCTCTTGAGATGCGATCGGAACGCCGGGAACTCTTTCCCGACGAAGCAGGGAAAGGATCCCTCATCTGGAGCTACGAGGTGGAAACGGGGCTCCTCTGGATGTGGGCGGGACCATCGTGTTTCCTCTCGAGTGGAAACGGGTATGTCGGGGAACTTCTTGATTTGCACCAAGGGTGTGAAGGACCCTTTCGAAGTTCCAGAGGTGAGGTGTGATCAGCCTCGAGACGCCTCAGCGGAAATGGGCCTCATCTCGCCTGGAGGGGAGAACCTCCTGGATTTTCTGGAGTTGCGGCAGGTCTTCTCGAGTTACGACGGGGACCTCAGGGACCCGCTCTGGTGGCCTCAGGAAAGGCCAGTCCCCATGCGAGTTGCTAGGGGACCTCTCGGGATTCCTCTCCCGTCCATGCCGGGGCCTAAGACCTTGTGTGGAGTCGGGGCCTGAACCTGAGGATTCCTCTCCAGTGTTGCCATGGATCTTGGGGTGCTTCTGAGTCTCCCCAGGGGAGTCAGGCCTCGTCTCGAGTGGGGGCATGCACGTGCGCTTTCCTCCCAAGCTGCAGCAGTAGTGTCACGCTTCCTGTCACGTGGATCAAGGGATCTGTGGCTTTCCCTCGAGGCTGTCCCTCGAGGCTTTCACACGAGGCTTTCCCACAGGGCTGTGCCACGTGCCACCTTGGTGTGAGTCGATCCTCGGTGTGAAAGACGAGCCGGTGAAGGGAAAAGAGGTTCCTCTGGAATGGACTGAGACATCTGGGGGACTCTTGGAATGGTGGCACGACCCTGGAGTTCCTCTCGTCTATCCTCTATAGAGGGCCTCCTCTTGAGATGCGACGGGAACGCCGGGAACTCTTTCCCGACGAAGCAGGGAAAGGATCCCTCATCTCGAGCTACGAGGCGGAAACGGGGCTCCTCTGGATGTGAGCGGGACCCTCGTGTTTCCTCTCGAGTGGAGACGTGTATGTCGGGGAACTTCTTGATTTGCACCAAGGGTGTGAAGGACCCTTTCGAAGTTCCAGAGGTGAGGTGTGATCAGCCTGGAGACGCCTCAGCGGAAATGGGCCTCATCTCGCCTGGAGGGGAGAACCTCCTGGATTTTCTCGAGTTGCGGCAGGTCTTCTCGAGTTACGACGGGGACCTCAGGGACCCGCTGTGGTGGCCTCAGGAGAGGCCAGTCCCCATGCGATTTGCTAGGGGCCATCTCGGGATTCCTCTCCCATCCATGCTGGGGCCTCAGTCCTTGTGTGGAGTCGGGGCCGGAACCTGAGGATTCCTCTCCAGTGTTGCCATGGATCTTGGGGTGTTTCTGAGTCTCCCCAGGGGAGTCAGGCCTCGTCTCGAGTGGGGGCATGCACGTGCGCTTTCCGCCCGAGCTGCAGCAGTAGTGTCACGCTTCCTGTCACGTGGATCAAGGGATCTGTGGCTTTCCCTCGAGGCTGTCCCTCGAGGCTGTCCCTCGAGGCTTTCCCACGAGGCTTTCCCTCTGGTCTGTGCCACGTGCCACCTTGGTGTGAGTCGATCCTCGGCGTGAAACACGAGCCTGTGAGGGGAAAAGAGGTTCCTCTGGAATGGACTGAGACATCTGGGGGACTCTTGGAATGGTGGCACGACCCTGGAGTACCTGTCGTCGATCCTTTTGAGAGGGCCTCCTCTTGAGATGCGATCGGAACGCCGGGAACTCTTTCCCGACGAAGCAGGGAAAGGATCCCTGATCTGGAGCTACGAGGTGGAAACAAGGCTCCTCTGGATGTGGGCGGGACCCTCGTGTTTACTCTCGAGTGGAGACGGGTATGTCGGGGAACTTCTTGATTTGCACCAAGGGTGTGAAGGACCCTTTCGAAGTTCCAGAGGTGAGGTGTGATCAGCCTCGAGACGCCTCAGCGGAAATGGGCCTCATCTCGCCTGGAGGGTAGAACCTCCTGGATTTTCTGGAGTTGCGGCAGGTCTTCTCGAGTTACGACGGGGCCCTCAGGGACCCGCTCTGGTGGCCTCAGGAAAGGCCAGTCCCCATGCGAGTTGCTAGGGGACCTCTCGGGATTCCTCTCCCGTCCATGCCGGGGCCTAAGACCTTGTGTGGAGTCGGGGCCGGAACCTGAGGATTCCTCTCCAGTGTTGCCATGGATCTTGGGGTGCTTCTGAGTCTCCCCAGGGGAGTCAGGCCTCGTCTCGAGTGGGGGCATGCACGTGCGCTTTCCTCCCGAGCTGCAGCAGTAGTGTCACGCTTCCTGTCACGTGGATCAAGGGATCTGTGGCTTTCCCTCGAGGCTGTCCCTCGAGGCTTTCCCACGAGGCTTTCCCACAGGGCTGTGCCACGTGCCACCTTGGTGTGAGTCGATCCTCGGCGTGAAAGACGAGCCGGTGAAGGGAAAAGAGGTTCCTCTGGAATGGACTGAGACATCTGGGGGACTCTTGGAATGGTGGCACGACCCTGGAGTTCCTCTCGTCGATCCTCTAGAGAGGGCCTCCTCTTGAGATGCGACGGGAACGCCGGGAACTCTTTCCCGACGAAGTAGGGAAAGGATCCCTCATCTCGAGCTACGAGGCGGAAACGGGGCTCCTCTGGATGTGGGCGGGACCCTCGCGTTTCCTCTCGAGTGGAGACGCGTATGTCGGGGAACTTCTTGATTTGCACCAAGGGTGTGAAGGACCCTTTCGAAGTTCCAGAGGTGAGGTGTGATCAGCCTCGAGACGCCTCAGCGGAAATGGGCCTCATCTCGCCTGGAGGGGAGAACCTCCTGGATTTTCTCGAGTTGCGGCAGGTCTTCTCGAGTTACGACGGGGACCTCAGGGACCCGCTGTGGTGGCCTCAGGAGAGGCCAGTCCCCATGCGATTTGCTAGGGGCCATCTCGGGATTCCTCTCCCGTCCATGCTGGGGCCTCAGTCCTTGTGTGGAGTCGGGGCCGGAACCTGAGGATTCCTCTCCAGTGTTGCCATGGATCTTGGGGTGTTTCTGAGTCTCCCCAGGGGAGTCAGGCCTCGTCTCGAGTGGGGGCATGCACGTGCGCTTTCCGCCCGAGCTGCAGCAGTAGTGTCACGCTTCCTGTCACGTGGATCATGGGATCTGTGGCTTTCCCTCGAGGCTGTCCCTAGAGGCTTTCCCACGAGGCTTTCCCTCTGGTCTGTGCCACGTGCCACCTTGGTGGGAGTCGATCCTCGGCGTGAAACACGAGCCGATGAAGGGAAAAGAGGTTCCTCTGGAATGGACTGAGACATCTGGGGGACTCTTGGAATGGTGGCACGACCCTGGAGTACCTGTCGTCGATCCTTTTGAGAGGGCCTCCTCTTGAGATGCGATCGGAACGCCGGGAACTCTTTCCCGACGAAGCAGGGAAAGGATCCCTCATCTGGAGCTACGAGGTGGAAACGGGGCTCCTCTGGATGTGGGCGGGACCATCGTGTTTCCTCTCGAGTGGAAACGGGTATGTCGGGGAACTTCTTGATTTGCACCAAGGGTGTGAAGGACCCTTTCGAAGTTCCAGAGGTGAGGTGTGATCAGCCTCGAGACGCCTCAGCGGAAATGGGCCTCATCTCGCCTGGAGGGGAGAACCTCCTGGATTTTCTGGAGTTGCGGCAGGTCTTCTCGAGTTACGACGGGGACCTCAGGGACCCGCTCTGGTGGCCTCAGGAAAGGCCAGTCCCCATGCGAGTTGCTAGGGGACCTCTCGGGATTCCTCTCCCGTCCATGCCGGGGCCTAAGACCTTGTGTGGAGTCGGGGCCTGAACCTGAGGATTCCTCTCCAGTGTTGCCATGGATCTTGGGGTGCTTCTGAGTCTCCCCAGGGGAGTCAGGCCTCGTCTCGAGTGGGGGCATGCACGTGCGCTTTCCTCCCAAGCTGCAGCAGTAGTGTCACGCTTCCTGTCACGTGGATCAAGGGATCTGTGGCTTTCCCTCGAGGCTGTCCCTCGAGGCTTTCACACGAGGCTTTCCCACAGGGCTGTGCCACGTGCCACCTTGGTGTGAGTCGATCCTCGGTGTGAAAGACGAGCCGGTGAAGGAAAAAGAGGTTCCTCTGGAATGGACTGAGACATCTGGGGGACTCTTGGAATGGTGGCACGACCCTGGAGTTCCTCTCGTCTATCCTCTATAGAGGGCCTCCTCTTGAGATGCGACGGGAACGCCGGGAACTCTTTCCCGACGAAGCAGGGAAAGGATCCCTCATCTCGAGCTACGAGGCGGAAACGGGGCTCCTCTGGATGTGAGCGGGACCCTCGTGTTTCCTCTCGAGTGGAGACGTGTATGTCGGGGAACTTCTTGATTTGCACCAAGGGTGTGAAGGACCCTTTCGAAGTTCCAGAGGTGAGGTGTGATCAGCCAGGAGACGCCTCAGCGGAAATGGGCCTCATCTCGCCTGGAGGGGAGAACCTCCTGGATTTTCTCGAGTTGCGGCAGGTATTCTCGAGTTACGACGGGGACCTCAGGGACCCGCTGTGGTGGCCTCAGGAGAGGCCAGTCCCCATGCGATTTGCTAGGGGCCATCTCGGGATTCCTCTCCCGTCCATGCTGGGGCCTCAGTCCTTGTGTGGAGTCGGGGCCGGAACCTGAGGATTCCTCTCCAGTGTTGCCATGGATCTTGGGGTGTTTCTGAGTCTCCCCAGGGGAGTCAGGCCTCGTCTCGAGTGGGGGCATGCACGTGCGCTTTCCGCCCGAGCTGCAGCAGTAGTGTCACGCTTCCTGTCACGTGGATCAAGGGATCTGTGGCTTTCCCTCGAGGCTGTCCCTCGAGGCTGTCCCTCGAGGCTTTCCCACGAGGCTTTCCCTCTGGTCTGTGCCACGTGCCACCTTGGTGTGAGTCGATCCTCGGCGTGAAAGACGAGCCGGTGAAGGGAAAAGAGGTTCCTCTGGAATGGACTGAGACATCTGCGGGACTCTTGGAATGGTGGCACGACCCTGGAGTTCCTCTCGCCGTTCCTGTTGAGAGGGCCTCCTCTTGAGATGCGACGGGAACGCCGGGAACTCTTTCCCGACGAAGCAGGGAAAGGATCCCTCATCTCGAGCTACGAGGCGGAAACGGGGCTCCTCTGGATGTGGGCGGGACCCTCGCGTTTCCTCTCGAGTGGAGACGGGTATGTCGGGGAACTTCTTGATTTGCACCAAGGGTGTGAAGGACCCTTTCGAAGTTCCAGAGGTGAGGTGTGATCAGCCTCGAGACGCCTCAGCGGAAATGGGCCTCATCTCGCCTGGAGGGGAGAACCTCCTGGATTTTCTCGAGTTGCGGCAGGTCTTCTCGAGTTACGACGGGGACCTCAGGGACCCGCTCTGGTGGCCTCAGGAAAGGCCAGTCCCCATGCGAGTTGCTAGGGGTCCTCTCCGGATTCCTCTCCCGTCCATGCCGGGGCCTAAGACTTTGTGTGGAGTCGGGGCCGGAACCTGAGGATTCCTCTCCAGTGTTGCCATGGATCTTGGGGTGCTTCTGAGTCTCCCCAGGGGAGTCAGGCCTCATCTCGAGTGCGGGCATGCACGTGCGCTTTCCTCCCGAGCTGCAGCAGTACTGTCATGCTTCCTGTCACGTGGATCAAGGGATCTGTGGCTTTCCCTCGAGGCTTTGGCTTGAGGCTTTCCCACAGGGCTATGCCACGCGCCACCTTGGTGTGAGTCGATCCTCGGCGTGAAAGACGAGCCGGTGAAGGGAAAAGAGGTTCCTCTGGAATGGACTGAGACATCTGGGGGACTCTTGGAATGGTGGCACGTCCCTGGAGTTCCTCCCGTCGATCCTCTAGAGAGGGCCTCCTCTTGAGATGCGACGGGAACGCCGGGAACTCTTTCCCGACGAAGTAGGGAAAGGATCCCACATCTCGAGCTACGAGGCGGAAACGGGGCTCCTCTGGATGTGGGCGGGACCCTCGTGTTTCCTCTCGAGTGGAGACGGGTATGTCGGGGAACTTCTTGATTTGCACCAAGGGTGTGAAGGACCCTTTCGAAGTTCCAGAGGTGAGGTGTGATCAGCCTGGAGACGCCTCAGCGGAAATGGGCCTCATCTCTCCTGGAGGGGAGAACCTCCTGGATTTTCTCGAGTTGCGGCAGGTCTTCTCGAGTTACGACGGGGACCTCAGGGACCCGCTGTGGTGGCCTCAGGAGAGGCCAGTCCCCATGCGATTTGCTAGGGGCCATCTCGGGATTCCTCTCCCGTCCATGCTGGGGCCTCAGTCCTTGTGTGGAGTCGGGGCCGGAACCTGAGGATTCCTCTCCAGTGTTGCCATGGATCTTGGGGTGTTTCTGAGTCTCCCCAGGGGAGTCAGGCCTCGTCTCGAGTGGGGGCATGCACGTGCGCTTTCCGCCCGAGCTGCAGCAGTAGTGTCACGCTTCCTGTCACGTGGATCAAGGGATCTGTGGCTTTCCCTCGAGGCTGTCCCTCGAGGCTGTCCCTCGAGGCTTTCCCACGAGGCTTTCCCTCTGGTCTGTGCCACGTGCCACCTTGGTGTGAGTCGATCCTCGGCGTGAAACACGAGCCGGTGAGGGGAAAAGAGGTTCCTCTGGAATGGACTGAGACATCTGGGGGACTCTTGGAATGGTGGCACGACCCTGGAGTACCTGTCGTCGATCCTTTTGAGAGGGCCTCCTCTTGAGATGCGATCCGAACGCCGGGAACTCTTTCCCGACGAAGCAGGGAAAGGATCCCTGATCTGGAGCTACGAGGTGGAAACAAGGCTCCTCTGGATGTGGGCGGGACCGTCGTGTTTACTCTCGAGTGGAGACGGGTATGTCGGGGAACTTCTTGATTTGCACCAAGGGTGTGAAGGACCCTTTCGAAGTTCCAGAGGTGAGGTGTGATGAGCCTCGAGACGCCTCAGCGGAAATGGGCCTCATCTCGCCTGGAGGGTAGAACCTCCTGGATTTTCTGGAGTTGCGGCAGGTCTTCTCGAGTTACGACGGGGCCCTCAGGGACCCGCTCTGGTGGCCTCAGGAAAGGCCAGTCCCCATGCGAGTTGCTAGGGGACCTCTCGGGATTCCTCTCCCGTCCATGCCGGGGCCTAAGACCTTGTGTGGAGTCGGGGCCGGAACCTGAGGATTCCTCTCCAGTGTTGCCATGGATCTTGGGGTGCTTCTGAGTCTCCCCAGGGGAGTCAGGCCTCGTCTCGAGTGGGGGCATGCACGTGCGCTTTCCTCCCGAGCTGCAGCAGTAGTGTCACGCTTCCTGTCACGTGGATCAAGGGATCTGTGGCTTTCCCTCGAGGCTGTCCCTCGAGGCTTTCCCACGAGGCTTTCCCACAGGGCTGTGCCACGTGCCACCTTGGTGTGAGTCGATCCTCGGCGTGAAAGACGAGCCGGTGAAGGGAAAAGAGGTTCCTCTGGAATGGACTGAGACATCTGGGGGACTCTTGGAATGGTGGCACGACCCTGGAGTTCCTCTCGTCGATCCTCTAGAGAGGGCCTCCTCTTGAGATGCGACGGGAACGCCGGGAACTCTTTCCCGACGAAGTAGGGAAAGGATCCCTCATCTCGAGCTACGAGGCGGAAACGGGGCTCCTCTGGATGTGGGCGGGACCCTCGCGTTTCCTCTCGAGTGGAGACGGGTATGTCGGGGAACTTCTTGATTTGCACCAAGGGTGTGAAGGACCCTTTCGAAGTTCCAGAGGTGAGGTGTGATCAGCCTGGAGACGCCTCAGCGGAAATGGGCCTCATCTCGCCTGGAGGGGAGAACCTCCTGGATTTTCTCGAGTTGCGGGAGGTCTTCTCGAGTTACGACGGGGACCTCAGGGACCCGCTCTGGTGGCCTCAGGAGAAGCCAGTCCCCATGCGAGTTGCTAGGGGACCTCTCGGGATTCGTCTCCTGTCCATGCCGGGGCCTAAGACCTTGTGTGGAGTCGGGGCCGGAACCTGAGGATTCCTCTCCAGTGTTGCCATGGATCTTGGGGTGCTTCTGAGCCTCCCCAGGGGAGTCAGACCTCGTCTCGAGTGGGGGCATGCACGTGCGCTTTCCTCCCGAGCTGCAGCAGCAGTGTCACGCTTCCTGTCACGTGGATCAAGGGATCTGTGGCTTTCCCTCGAGGCTGTCCCTCGAGGCTTTCCCACGAGGCTTTCCCACAGGGCTGTGCCACGCGCCACCTTGGTGTGAGTCGATCCTCGGCGTGAAAGACGAGCCGGTGAAGGGAAAAGAGGTTCCTCTGGAATGGACTGAGACATCTGGGGGACTCTTGGAATGGTGGCACGACCCTGGAGTTCCTCTCGCCATTCCTGTTGAGAGGGCCTCCTCTTGAGATGCGACGGGAAGGCCGGGAACTCTTTCCCGACGAGGCAGGGAAAGGATCCCTCATCTCGAGCTACGAGGCGGAAACGGGGCTCCTCTGGATGTGGGCGGGACCCTCGTGTTTCCTCTCGAGTGGAGACGGGTATGTCGGGGAACTTCTTGATTTGCACCAAGGCTGTGAAGGACCCTTTCGAAGTTCCAGAGGTGAGGTGTGATCAGCCTCGAGAAGCCTCAGAGGAAATGGGCCTCATCACGCCTGGAGGGGAGAACCTCCTGGATTTTCGCGAGTTGCGGCAGGTCTTCTCGTGTTACGACGGGGACCTCAGGGACCCGCTCTGGTGGCCTCAGTAAAGGCCAGTCCCCATGCGAGTTGCTAGGGGACCTCACGGGATTACTCTCCCGTCCATGCCGGGGCCTCAGTCCTTGTGTGGAGTCGGGGCCAGAACCTGAGGATTCCTCTCCAGTGTTGCCATGGATATTGGGGTGCTTCTGAGTCTCCCCAGGGGAGTAAGGCCTCGTCTCGAGAGGGGGCATGCACGTGCGCTTTCCTCCCAAGATGCAGCAGTAGTGTCACGCTTCCTCTCACGTCGATCAAGGAATCTGTGGCTTTCCCTCGAGGCTGTCCCTCGAGGCTTTCCCATGAGGCTTTCCCACAGGGCTGTGCCAAGTGCCACCTTGGTGTGAGTCGATCCTCGGCATGAAAGACGAGCCGGTGAAGGGAAAAGAGTTTCCTCTGGAATGGACTGAGACATCTGGGGGACTCTTGGAATGGTGGCACGACCCTGGAGTTCCTCTCGCCGTTCCTGTTTAGAGGGCCTCCTCTTGAGATGCGACGGGAACGCCGGGATCTCTTTCCCGACGAAGCAGGGAAAGGATCCCTCATCTCGAGCTACAAGGTGGAAACGGGGCTCCTCTGGATGTGGGCGGGACCCTCGTGTTTCCTCTCGAGTGGAGACGGGTATGTCGGGGAACTTCTTGATTTGCACCAAGGGTGTAAAGGACCCTTTCGAAGTTCCAGAGGTGAGGTGTGATCAGCCTCGAGACGCCTCAGCGGAAATGGGCCTCATCTCGCCTGGAGGGGAGAACCTCCTGGATTTTCTCTAGTTGCGGCAGGTCTTCTCGTGTTACGACGGGGACCTCAGGGACCCGCTCTGGTGGCCTCAGGAGAGGCCAGTCCCCATGCGAGTTGCTAGGGGCCATCTCGGGATTCCTCTTCCGTCCATGCCGGGGCCTAAGACCTTGTGTGGAGTCGAGGCCCGAACCTGAGGATTCCTCTTTAGTGTTGCCATGGATCTTGGTGTGCTTCTGAGTTTCCCCAGGGGAGGCAGGCCTCGTCTCGAGTGGGGGCATGCACGTGCACTTTCCTCCCGAGCTGCAGCAGTAGTGTCACGCTTCCTGTCACGTGGATAAAGGGATCTGTGGCTTTCCCTCGAGGCTTTCGCTCGAGGCTTTCCCACGAGGCTTTCCCACAGGGCTGTGCCAAGCGCCACCTTGGTGTGAGTCGATCCTCGGCGTGAAAGACGAGCCGGTGAAGGGAAAAGAGGTTCCTCTGGAATGGACTGAGACATCTGGGGGACTCTTGGAATGGTGGCACGACCATGGAGTTCCTCTCGCCGTTCCTGTTGAGAGGGCCTCCTCTTGAGATGTGACGGGAACGCCGGGAACTCTTTCCCGACGAGGCAGGGAAAGGATCCCTCATCTCGAGCTACGAGGTGGAAACGGGGCTCCTCGGGATGTGGGCGGGACCCTCGTGTTTCCTCTCGAGTGGAGACGGGTATGTCGGGGAACTTCTTGATTTGCACCAAGGCTGTGAATGACCCTTTCGAAGTTCCAGAAGTGAGGTGTGATCAGCCTCGAGACGCCTCAGCGGAAATGGGCCTCATCACGCCTGGAGCGGAGAACCTCCTGGATTTTCTCGAGATGCGGCAGGTCTTCTCGAGTTACGACGGGGACCTCAGGGACCCGCTCTGGTGGCCTCAGGAAAGGCCAGTCCCCATGCGAGTTGCTAGGGGACCTCTCGGGATTCCTGTCCCGGCCATGCCGGGGCCTCAGTCCTTGTGTGGAGTCCGGGCTGGAACCTGAGGATTCCTCTCCAGTGTTGCCATGGATCTTGGGGTGCTTCTGAGCCTCCCCAGGGGAGTCAGGCCTCGTCTCGAGTGGGGGCTTGCACGTGCGCTTTCCGCCCGAGCTGCAGCAGTAGTGTCACGCATCCTGTCACGTGGATCACGGGATCTGTGGCTTTCCCTCGAGGCTGTCCCTCGAGGCTTTCCCAAGAGGCTTTCCCACAGGGCTGTGCCACATGCCACCTTGGTGTGTGTCGATCCTCGGCGTGAAAGACGAGCCGGTGAAGGGAAAAGAGGTTCCTCTGGAATGGACTGAGACATCTGGGGGACTGTTGGAATGGTGGCTAGACCCTGGAGTTCCTCTCGCCGTTCCTGTTGAGAGGGCCTCTTCTTGAGATGCGATGGGAACGCCGGGAACTCTTTCCCGACGAAGCAGGGAAAGGATCCCTCATCTCGAGCTACGAGGTGGAAACGGGACTCCTCTGGATGTGGGCGGGACCCTCGTGTTTCCTCTCGAGTGGAGACGGGTATGTCGGGGAACTTCTTGATTTGCACCAAGGGTGTGAAGGACCCTGTAGAAGTTCCAGAGGGGAGGTGTGATCAGCCTCGAGACGCCTCAGCGGAAATGGGCCTCATCTCGCCTGGAGGGGAGAACCTCCTGGATTTTCTCGAGTTGCGGCAGGTCTTCTCGAGTTACGACGGGGACCTCAGGGACCCGCTCTGGTGGCCTCAGGAAAGGCCAGTCCCCATACGAGTTGCTAGGGGACCTCTCGGGATTCCTCTCCCGTCCATGCCGGGGCCTCAGTCCTTGTGTGGAGTTGGGGCCGGAACCTGAGGTTTCCTCTCCAGTGTTGCCATGGATCTTGGGGTGCTTCTGAGCCTCCCCAGGGGAGTCAGGCCTCGTCTCGAGTGGGGACTTGCACGTGCGCTTTCCTCCCGAGCTGCAGCAGTAGTGTCAAGCTTCCTGTCACGTGGATCAAGGGATCTGTGGTTTCCCTCGAGTCTTTCGTTCGAGGCTTTCCAACGAGGCTTTCCCACAGGGCTGTGCCACGTGCCACCTTGGTGTGAGTCGATCCTCGGCGTGAAGGACAAGCCGGTGAAGGGAAAAGAGGTTCCTCTGGAATGGACTGAGACATCTGGGGGACTCTTGGAATGGTGGCACGACCCTGGAGTTCCTCTCGCCGTTCCTGTTGAGAGGGCCTCCTCTTGAGATGCGACGGGAACGCCGGGAACTCTTTCCCGACGAAGCAGGGAAAGGATCCCTCATCTCGAGCTTTGAGGCGGAAACGGGGCTCCTCCGGATGTGGGCGGGACCCTCGTGTTTCCTCTCGAGTGGAGACGGGTATGTCGGGGAACTTCTTGATTTGCACCAAGGGTGTGAAGGACCCTTTCGAAGTTCCAGAGGTGAGGTGTGATCAGCCTGGAGACGCCTCAGCGGAAATGGGCCTCATCTCGCCTGGAGGGGAGAACCTCCTGGATTTTCTCGAGTTGCGGGAGGTCTTCTCGAGTTACGACGGGGACCTCAGGGACCCGCTCTGGTGGCCTCAGGAGAAGCCAGTCCCCATGCGAGTTGCTAGGGGACCTCTCGTGATTCGTCTCCTGTCCATGCCGGGGCCTAAGACCTTGTGTGGAGTCGGGGCCGGAACCTGAGGATTCCTCTCCAGTGTTGCCATGGATCTTGGGGTGCTTCTGAGCCTCCCCAGGGGAGTCAGACCTCGTCTCGAGTGGGGGCATGCACGTGCGCTTTCCTCCCGAGCTGCAGCAGCAGTGTCACGCTTCCTGTCACGTGGATCAAGGGATCTGTGGCTTTCCCTCGAGGCTGTCCCTCGAGGCTTTCCCACGAGGCTTTCCCACAGGGCTGTGCCACGCGCCACCTTGGTGTGAGTCGATCCTCGGCGTGAAAGACGAGCCGGTGAAGGGAAAAGAGGTTCCTCTGGAATGGACTGAGACATCTGGGGGACTCTTGGAATGGTGGCACGACCCTGGAGTTCCTCTCGCCATTCCTGTTGAGAGGGCCTCCTCTTGAGATGCGACGGGAAGGCCGGGAACTCTTTCCCGACGAGGCAGGGAAAGGATCCCTCATCTCGAGCTACGAGGCGGAAACGGGGCTCCTCTGGATGTGGGCGGGACCCTCGTGTTTCCTCTCGAGTGGAGACGGGTATGTCGGGGAACTTCTTGATTTGCACCAAGGCTGTGAAGGACCCTTTCGAAGTTCCAGAAGTGAGGTGTGATCAGCCTCGAGACGCCTCAGCGGAAATGGGCCTCATCACGCCTGGAGGGGAGAACCTGCTGGATTCTCTCGAGTTGCGGCAGGTCTTCTCGAGTTACGATGGGGACCTCAGGGACCCGCTCTGTTGGCCTCAGGAAAGGCCAGTCCCCACGCGAGTTGCTAGGGGACCTCTCGGGATTCCTGTCCCGGCCATGCCAGGGCCTCAGTCCTTGTGTGGAGTCGGGGCCGGAACCTGAGGATTCCTCTCCAGTGTTGCCATGGATCTTGGGGTGCTTCTGAGTCTCCCCAGGGGAGTCAGGCCTCGTCTCGAGTGGGGGCTTGCACGTGCGCTTTCCACCCGAGCTGCAGCAGTAGTGTCACGCATCCTGTCACGTGGATCACGGGATCTGCGGCTTTCCCTCGAGGCTGTCCCTCGAGGCTTTCCCAAGAGGCTTTCCCACAGGGCTGTGCCACGTGCCACCTTGGTGTGAGTCGATCCTCGGCGTGAAAGACGAGCCGGTGAAGGGAAAAGAGGTTCCTCTGGAATGGACTGAGACATCTGGGGGACTGTTGGAATGGTGGCTAGACCCTGGAGTTCCTCTCGCCGTTCCAGTTGAGAGGGCCTCTTCTTGAGATGCGATGGGAACGCCGGGAACTCTTTCCCAACGAAGCAGGGAAAGGATCCGTCATCTCGAGCTACGAGGTGGAAACGGGGCTCCTCTGGATGTGGGCGGCACCCTCGTGTTTCCTCTCGAGTGGAGACGGGTATGTCGGGGAACTTCTTGATTTGCACCAAGGGTGTGAAGGACCCTGTAGAAGTTCCAGAGGGGAGGTGTGATCAGCCTCGAGACGCCTCAGCGGAAATGGGCCTCATCTCGCCTGGAGGGGAGAACCTCCTGGATGTTCTCGAGTTGCGGCAGGTCTTCTCGAGTTTCGACGGGGACCTCAGGGACCCGCTCTGGTGGCCTCAGGAAAGGCCAGTCCCCATACGAGTTGCTAGGGGACCTCTCGGGATTCCTCTCCCGTCCATGCCGGGGCCTCAGTCCTTGTGTGGAGTCGGGGCCGGAACCTGAGGATTCCTCTCCAGTGTTGCCATGGATCTTGGGGTGCTTCTGAGCCTCCCCAGGGGAGTCAGGCCTCGTCTCGAGTGGGGATTTGCACGTGCGCTTTCCTCCCGAGCTGCAGCAGTAGTGTCAAGCTTCCTGTCACGTGGATCAAGGGATCTGTGGTTTCCCTCGAGTCTTTCGTTCGAGGCTTTCCAACGAGGCTTTCCCACAGGGCTGTGCCACGTGCCACCTTGGTGTGAGTCGATCCTCGGCGTGAAGGACAAGGCGGTGAAGGGAAAAGAGGTTCCTCTGGAATGGACTGAGACATCTGGAGGACTCTTGGAATGGTGGCACGACCCTGGAGTTCCTCTCGCAGTTCCTGTTGAGAGGGCCTCCTCTTGAGATGCGACGGGAAGGCCGGGAACTCTTTCCCGACGAGGCAGGGAAAGGATCCCTCATCTCGAGCTACGAGGCGGAAACGGGGCTCCTCTGGATGTGGGCGGGACCCTCGTGTTTCCTCTCGAGTGGAGACGGGTATGTCGGGGAACTTCTTGATTTGCACCAAGGCTGTGAAGGACCCTTTCGAAGTTCCAGAAGTGAGGTGTGATCAGCCTCGAGACGCCTCAGCGGAAATGGGCCTCATCACGCCTGGAGGGGAGAACCTGCTGGATTCTCTCGAGTTGCGGCAGGTCTTCTCGAGTTACGACGGGGACCTCAGGGACCCGCTCTGTTGGCCTCAGGAAAGGCCAGTCCCCACGCGAGTTGCTAGGGGACCTCTCGGGATTCCTGTCCCGGCCATGCCAGGGCCTCAGTCCTTGTGTGGAGTCGGGGCCGGAACCTGAGGATTCCTCTCCAGTGTTGCCATGGATCTTGGGGTGCTTCTGAGTCTCCCCAGGGGAGTCAGGCCTCGTCTCGAGTGGGGGCTTGCACGTGCGCTTTCCGCCCGAGCTGCAGCAGTAGTGTCACGCATCCTGTCACGTGGATCACGGGATCTGCGGCTTTCCCTCGAGGCTGTCCCTCGAGGCTTTCCCAAGAGGCTTTCCCACAGGGCTGTGCCACGTGCCACCTTGGTGTGAGTCGATCCTCGGCGTGAAAGACGAGCCGGTGAAGGGAAAAGAGGTTCCTCTGGAATGGACTGAGACATCTGGGGGACTGTTGGAATGGTGGCTAGACCCTGGAGTTCCTCTCGCCGTTCCAGTTGAGAGGGCCTCTTCTTGAGATGCGATGGGAACGCCGGGAACTCTTTCCCAACGAAGCAGGGAAAGGATCCGTCATCTCGAGCTACGAGGTGGAAACGGGGCTCCTCTGGATGTGGGCGGGACCCTCGTGTTTCCTCTCGAGTGGAGACGGGTATGTCGGGGAACTTCTTGATTTGCACCAAGGGTGTGAAGGACCCTGTAGAAGTTCCAGAGGGGAGGTGTGATCAGCCTCGAGACGCCTCAGCGGAAATGGGCCTCATCTCGCCTGGAGGGGAGAACCTCCTGGATGTTCTCGAGTTGCGGCAGGTCTTCTCGAGTTTCGACGGGGACCTCAGGGACCCGCTCTGGTGGCCTCAGGAAAGGCCAGTCCCCATACGAGTTGCTAGGGGACCTCTCGGGATTCCTCTCCCGTCCATGCCGGGGCCTCAGTCCTTGTGTGGAGTCGGGGCCGGAACCTGAGGATTCCTCTCCAGTGTTGCCATGGATCTTGGGGTGCTTCTGAGCCTCCCCAGGGGAGTCAGGCCTCGTCTCGAGTGGGGATTTGCACGTGCGCTTTCCTCCCGAGCTGCAGCAGTAGTGTCAAGCTTCCTGTCACGTGGATCAAGGGATCTGTGGTTTCCCTCGAGTCTTTCGTTCGAGGCTTTCCAACGAGGCTTTCCCACAGGGCTGTGCCACGTGCCACCTTGGTGTGAGTCGATCCTCGGCGTGAAGGACAAGGCGGTGAAGGGAAAAGAGGTTCCTCTGGAATGGACTGAGACATCTGGAGGACTCTTGTAATGGTGGCACGACCCTGGAGTTCCTCTCGCAGTTCCTGTTGAGAGGGCCTCCTCTTGAGATGCGACGGGAACGCCGGGAACTCTTTCCCGACGAAGCAGGGAAAGGATCCCTCATCTCGAGCTTTGAGGCGGAAACGGGGCTCCTCCGGATGTGGGCGGGACCCTCGTGTTTCCTCTCGAGTGGAGACGGGTATGTCGGGGAACTTCTTGATTTGCACCAAGGGTGCGAAGGACCCTTTCGAAGTTCCAGAGGGGAGGTGTGATCAGCCTCGAGACGCCTCATCGGAAATGGGCCTCATCTCGCCTGGAGGGGAGAACCTCCTGGATTTTCTCGAGTTGCGGGAGGTCTTCTCGAGTTACGACGGGGACCTCAGGGACCCGCTCTGGTGGCCTCAGGAGAGGCCAGTCCCCATGCGAGTTGCTAGGGGACCTCTCGGGATTCCTCTCCGGTCCATGCCGGGGCCTAAGACCTTGTGTGGAGTCGGGGCCGGAACCTGAGGATTCCTCTCCAGTGTTGCCATGGATCTTGGGGTGCTTCTGAGTCTCCCCAGGGGAGTCAGGCCTCGTCTCGAGTGCGGGCATGCACGTGCGCTTTCCTCCCAAGCTGCAGCAGTAGTGTCACCATTCCTGTCACGTGGATAAATGGATCTGTGGCTTTCCCTCGAGGCTTTCGCTCGAGGCTTTCCCACGAGGCTTTCCCACAGGGCTGTGCCACGCGCCACCTTGGTGTGAGTCGATCCTCGGCGTGAAAGACGAGCCGGTGAAGGGAAAAGAGGTTCCTCTGGAATGGACTGAGACATCTGGGGGACTCCTGGAATGGTGGCATGACCCTGGAGTTCCTCTCGCCGTTCCTGTTGAGAGGGCCTCCTCTTGAGATGCGACGGGAATGCCGGGAACTCTTTCCCGACGAGGCAGGGAAAGGATCCCTCATCTCGAGCTACGAGGCGGAAACGGGGCTCCTCTGGATGTGGGCGGGACCCACGTGTTTCCTCTCGAGTGGAGACGGGTATGTCGGGGAACTTCTTGATTTGCACCAAGGCTGTGAATGACCCTTTCGAAGTTCCAGAAGTGAGGTGTGATCAGCCTCGAGACGCCTCAGCGGAAATGGGCCTCATCACGCCTGGAGCGGAGAACCTCCTGGATTTTCTCGAGATGCGGCAGGTCTTCTCGAGTTACGACGGGGACCTCAGGGACCCGCTCTGTTGGCCTCAGGAAAGGCCAGTCCCCATGCGAGTTGCTAGGGGACCTCTCGGGATTCCTGTCCAGGCCATGCCGGGGCCTCAGTCCTTGTGTGGAGTCCGGGCTGGAACCTGAGGATTCCTCTCCAGTGTTGCCATGGATCTTGGGGTGCTTCTGAGTCTCCCCAGGGGAGTCAGGCCTCGTCTCGAGTGGGGGCTTGCACGTGCGCTTTCCGCCCGAGCTGCAGCAGTAGTGTCACGCATCCTGTCACGTGGATCACGGGATCTGTGGCTTTCCCTCGAGGCTGTCCCTCGAGGCTTTCCCAAGAGGCTTTCCCACAGGGCTGTGCCACGTGCCACCTTGGTGTGTGTCGATCCTCGGCGTGAAAGACGAGCCGGTGAAGGGAAAAGAGGTTCCTCTGGAATGGACTGAGACATCTGGGGGACTGTTGGAATGGTGGCTAGACCCTGGAGATCCTCTCGCCGTTCCTGTTGAGAGGGCCTCTTCTTGAGATGCGATGGGAACGCCGGGAACTCATTCCCGACGAAGCAGGGAAAGGATCCGTCATCTCGAGCTACGAGGTGGAAACGGGGCTCCTCTGGATGTGGGCGGGACCCTCGTGTTTCCTCTCGAGTGGAGACGGGTATGTCGGGGAACTTCTTGATTTGCACCAAGGGTGTGAAGGACCCTGTAGAAGTTCCAGAGGTGAGGTGTGATCAGCCTCGAGACGCCTCAGCGGAAATGGGCCTCATCTCGCCTGGAGGGGAGAACCTCCTGGATTTTCTCGAGTTGCGGCAGGTCTTCTCGAGTTACGACGGGGACCTCAGGGACCCGCTCTGGTGGCCTCAGGAAAGGCCAGTCCCCATACGAGTTGCTAGGGGACCTCTCGGGATTCCTCTCCCATCCATGCCGGGGCCTCAGTCCTTGTGTGGAGTCGGGGCCGGAACCTGAGGATTCCTCTCCAGTGTTGCCATGGATCTTGGGGTGCTTCTGAGCCTCCCCAGGGGAGTCAGGCCTCGTCTCGAGTGGGGACTTGCACGTGCGCTTTCCTCCCGAGCTGCAGCAGTAGTGTCAAGCTTCCTGTCACGTGGATCAAGGGATCTGTGGTTTCCCTCGAGTCTTTCTTTCGAGGCTTTCCAACGAGGCTTTCCCACAGGGCTGTGCCACGTGCCACCTTGGTGTGAGTCGATCCTCGGCGTGAAGGACAAGCCGGTGAAGGGAAAAGAGGTTCCTCTGGAATGGACTGAGACATCTGGGGGACTCTTGGAATGGTGGCACGACCCTGGAGTTCCTCTCGCCGTTCCTGTTGAGAGGGCCTCCTCTTGAGATGCGATGGGAACGCCGGGAACTCTTTCCCGACGAAGCAGGGAAAGTATCCCTCATCTCGAGCTTTGAGGCGGAAACGGGGCTCCTCCGGATGTGGGCGGGACCCTCGTGTTTCCTCTCGAGTGGAGACGGGTATGTCGGGGAACTTCTTGATTTGCACCAAGGGTGTGAAGGACCCTTTCGAAGTTCCAGAGGTGAGGTGTGATCAGCCTGGAGACGCCTCAGCGGAAATGGGCCTCATCTCGCCTGGAGGGGAGAACCTCCTGGATTTTCTCGAGTTGCGGGAGGTCTTCTCGAGTTACGACGGGGACCTCAGGGACCCGCTCTGGTGGCCTCAGGAGAGGCCAGTCCCCATGCGAGTTGCTAGGGGACCTCTCGGGATTCGTCTCCCGTCCATGCCGGGGCCTAAGACCTTGTGTGGAGTCGGGGCCGGAACCTGAGGATTCCTCTCCAGTGTTGCCATGGATCTTGGGGTGCTTCTGAGCCTCCCCAGGGGAGTCAGACCTCGTCTCGAGTGGGGGCATGCACGTGCGCTTTCCTCCCGAGCTGCAGCAGCAGTGTCACGCTTCCTGTCACGTGGATCAAGGGATCTGTGGCTTTCCCTCGAGGCTGTCCCTCGAGGCTTTCCCACGAGGCTTTCCCACAGGGCTGTGCCACGTGCCACCTTGGTGTGAGTCGATCCTCGGCGTGAAAGACGAGCCGGTGAAGGGAAAAGAGGTTCCTCTGGAATGGACTGAGACATCTGGGGGACTCTTGGAATGGTGGCACGACCCTGGAGTTCCTCTCGCCGTTCCTGTTGAGAGGGCCTCCTCTTGAGATGCGACGGGAAGGCCGGGAACTCTTTCCCGACGAGGCAGGGAAAGGATCCCTCATCTCGAGCTACGAGGCGGAAACGGGGCTCCTCTGGATGTGGGCGGGACCCTCGTGTTTCCTCTCGAGTGGAGACGGGTATGTCGGGGAACTTCTTGATTTGCACCAAGGCTGTGAAGGACCCTTTCGAAGTTCCAGAAGTGAGGTGTGATCAGCCTCGAGACGCCTCAGCGGAAATGGGCCTCATCACGCCTGGAGGGGAGAACCTGCTGGATTTTCTCGAGTTGCGGCAGGTCTTTTCGAGTTACGACGGGGACCTCAGGGACCCGCTCTGTTGGCCTCAGGAAAGGCCAGTCCCCATGCGAGTTGCTAGGGGACCTCTCGGGATTCCTGTCCCGGCCATGCCGGGGCCTCAGTCCTTGTGTGGAGTCGGGGCCGGAACCTGAGGATTCCTCTCCAGTGTTTCCATGGATCTTGGGGTGCTTCTGAGTCTCCCCAGGGGAGTCAGGCCTCGTCTCGAGTGGGGGCTTGCACGTGCGCTTTCCGCCCGAGCTGCAGCAGTAGTGTCACGCATCCTGTCACGTGGATCACGGGATCTGCGGCTTTCCCTCGAGGCTGTCCCTCGAGGCTTTCCCAAGAGGCTTTCCCACAGGGCTGTGCCACGTGCCACCTTGGTGTGAGTCGATCCTCGGCGTGAAAGACGAGCCGGTGAAGGGAAAAGAGGTTCCTCTGGAATGGACTGAGACATCTGGGGGACTGTTGGAATGGTGGCTAGACCCTGGAGTTCCTCTCGCCGTTCCTGTTGAGAGGGCCTCTTCTTGAGATGCGATGGGAACGCCGGGAACTCTTTCCCGACGAAGCAGGGAAAGGATCCGTCATCTCGAGCTACGAGGTGGAAACAGGGCTCCTCTGGATGTGGGCGGGACCCTCGTGTTTCCTCTCGAGTGGAGACGGGTATGTCGGGGAACTTCTTGATTTGCACCAAGGGTGTGAAGGACCCTGTAGAAGTTCCAGAGGGGAGGTGTGATCAGCCTCGAGACGCCTCAGCGGAAATGGGCCTCATCTCGCCTGGAGGGGAGAACCTCCTGGATTTTCTCGAGTTGCGGCAGGTCTTCTCGAGTTACGACGGGGACCTCAGGGACCCGCTCTGGTGGCCTCAGGAAAGGCCAGTCCCCATACGAGTTGCTAGGGGACCTCTCGGGATTCCTCTCCCGTCCATGCCGGGGCCTCAGTCCTTGTGTGGAGTCGGGGCCGGAACCTGAGGATTCCTCTCCAGTGTTGCCATGCATCTTGGGGTGCTTCTGAGCCTCCCCAGGGGAGTCAGGCCTCGTCTTGAGTGGGGACTTGCACGTGCACTTTCCTCCCGAGCTGCAGCAGTAGTGTCAAGCTTCCTGTCACGTGGATCAAGGGATCTGTGGTTTCCCTCGAGTCTTTCGTTCGAGGCTTTCCAACGAGGCTTTCCCACAGGGCTGTGCCACGTGCCACCTTGGTGTGAGTCGATCCTCGGCGTGAAGGACAAGCCGGTGAAGAGAAAAGAGGTTCCTCTGAAATGGACTGAGATATCTGGGGGACTCTTGGAGTGGTGGCACGACCCTGGAGTTCCTCTCGCCGTTCCTGTTGAGAGGGCCTCCTCTTGAGATGCGACGGGAAAGCCGGAAACTCTTTCCCGAAGAAGCAGGGAAAGGATCCCTCATCTCGAGCTTTGAGGCGGAAACGGGGCTCCTCCGGATGTGGGCGGGACCCTCGTGTTTCCTCTCGAGTGGAGACGGGTTTGTCGGGGAACTTCTTGATTTGTACCAAGGCTGTGAAGGACCCTTTCGAAGTTCCAGAGGTGAGGTGTGATCAGCCTGTAGACGCCTCAGCGGAAATGGGCCTCATCTCGCCTGGAGGGGAGAACCTCCTGGATTTTCTCGAGTTGCGGCAGGTCTTCTCGATTTACGACGGGGACCTCAGGGACCCGCTCTGGTGGCCTCAGGAGAGACCAGGCGCCATGCGAGTTGCTAGGGGCCATCTCGGGATTCCTCTCCCGTCCATGCCGGGGCCTAAGACCTTGTGTGGAGTCGGGGCCGGAAGCTGAGGATTCCTCTCCAGTGTTGCCATGGATTTTGGGGTGCTTCTGAGTCTCCCCAGGGGAGTCAGGCCTCGTCTCGAGTGGGGGCATGCACGTGCGCATTCCTCCCGAGCTGCAGGAGTAGTGTCACGCTTCCTATCACTTGGATCAAGGGATCTGTGGCTTTCCATCGACGCTGTCCCTCGATGTTTTCCCACGAGGCTTTCCCACAGAGCTGTGCCACGTGCCACCTTGGTGTGAGTCAATCCTCGGCATGAAAGACGAGCCAGTGAAGGGAAAAGAGGTTCCTCTGGAATGGACTGAAACATCTGGGGGACTCTTGGAATGGTGGCACGACCCTGGAGTTCCTCTCGCCGTTCCTATTGAGAGGGCCTCCTCTTGAGATGCGACGGGAAGGCCGGGAACTCTTCCCGACGAGGCAGGGAAAGGATCCCTCATCTCGAGCTACGAGGCGGAAACGGGGCTCCTCTGGATGTGGGCAGGACCCTCGTGTTTCCTCTCGAGTGCAGACGGGTATGTCGGGGAACTTCTTGATTTGCACCAAGGCTGTGAAGGACCCTTTCGAAGTTCCAGAGGTGAGGTGTGATCAGCCTCGAGACGCCTCAGCGGAAATGGGCCTCATCTCGCCTGGAGGGGAGAACCTCCTGGATTTTCTCGAGTTGCGGGAGGTCTTTCGAGTAACGACGCGGACCTCAGGGACCCGCTCTCGTGGCCTCAGGAGAGGCCAGTCCCCATGCGAGTTGCTAGGGGCCATCTCGGGATTCCTCCCCCGTCCATGCCGGGGCCTAAGACCTTGTGTGCAGTCGGGGCCGGAACCTGAGGATTCCTCTCCAGTGTTGCCATGGATCTTGGGGTGCTTCTGAGTCTCCCCAGGGGAGTCAGACCTCGTCTCGAGTGGGGGCATGCACGTGTGCTTTCCTCCCGAGCTGCAGGAGTAGTGTCACGCTTCCTCTCACGTGGATCAAGGGATCTGTGGCTTTCCCTCGAGGCTGTCCCTCGAGGCTTTCCCACGAGGCTTTCCCAAAGGGCTGTGCCACGTGCCACCTTGGTGTGAGTCGATCCTCGGCGTGAAAGACGAGCCGGTGAAGGGAAAAGAGGTTCCTCTGGAATGGACTGAGACATCTGGGGGACTCTTGGAATGGTGGCACGACCCTGGAGTTCCTCTCGCCGTTCCTGTTGAGAGGGCCTCCTCTTGAGATGCGACGGGAACGCCGGGAACTCTTTCCCGACGAAGCAGGGAAAGGATCCCTCATCTCGAGCAACGAGGCGAAAAAGGGGCTCCTCTGGATGTGGGCGGGACCCTCGTGTTTCCTCTCGAGTGGAGACGGGTATGTCGGGGAACTTCTTGATTTGCACCAAGGGTGTGAAGGACCCTGTAGAAGTTCAAGAAGTGAGGTGTGATCAGTCTGGAGACGCCTCAGCGAAAATGGGCCTCATCTCGCCTGGATAGGAGAACCTCCTGGATTTTCTCGAGTTGCGGCAGGTCTTCTCGATTTCCGACGGGGATTTCAGGGACCCGCTCTGGTGGCCTCAGGAAAGGCGAGTCCCCATGCGAGTTGCTAGGGGACATCTCGGGATTCCTCTCCCGTCCATGCTGGGGCCTAAGACCTTGTGTGGGGTCGGGGCCGGAACCTGAGGATTCCTCTCCAGTGTTGCCATGGATCTTGGGGTGCTTCTGAGTCTCCCCAGGGGAGTCAGGCCTCGTCTCGTGTGGGGGCATGCACGTGCGCTTTCCTCCCGAGCTGCATCAGCAGTGTCACGCTTCCTGTCACGTGGATCAAGGGATCTGTGGCTTTCCCTCGAGGCTGTCCCTCGAGGCTTTCCCACGAGGCTTTCCCACAGGGCTGTGCCACGTGCCACCTTGGTGTGAGTCGATCCTCGGCATGAAAGACGAGCCGGTGAAGGGAAAAGACGTTCCTCTGGAATGGACTGAGATATCTGGGGGACTCTTGGAATGGTGGCACAACCCTGGATTTCCTCTCGCCGTTCCTGTTGAGAGGGCCTCCTCTTGAGATGCGACGGGAACGCCGGGAACTCTTTCCCGACGAAGCAGGGAAAGGATCCCTCATCTCGAGCTACGAGGCGGAAACGGGGCTCCTCTGGATGTGGGCGGGACCCTCGTGTTTTCTCTCGAGTGGAGACGGGTATGTCGGGGAACTTCTTGATTTGCACCAAGGCTGTGAAGGACGCTTTCGAAGTTCCAGAGGTGAGGTGTGATCAGCCTCGAGAAGCCTCAGAGGAAATGGGCCTCATCACGCCTGGAGGGGAGAACCTCCTGGATTTTTGCGAGTTGCGGCAGGTCTTCTCGTGTTACGACGGGGACCTCAGGGACCCGCTCTGGTGGCCTCAGGAGAGGCCATTCCCCATGCGCGTTGCTAGGGGCCATCTCGGGATTCCTCTCCCGTCCATACCGGGGCCTAAGACCTTGTGTGGAGTCGGGGCCGGAACCTGAGGATTCCTCTCCAGTGTTGCCATGGATCTTGAGGTGCTTCTGAGTCTCCCCAGGGGAGTCAGGCTTCGTCTCGAGTGGGGGCATGCACGTGCGCTTTCCTCCCGAGCTGCAGCAGTACTGTCACCCTTCCTGTCACGTGGATAAATAGATCTGTGGCTTTCCCTCGAGGCTTTCGCTCGAGGCTTTCCCACGAGGCTTTCCCACAGGGCTGTGCCACGCGCCACCTTGGTGTGAGTCGATCCTCGGCGTGAAAGACGAGCCGGTGAAGGGAAACGAGGTTCCTCTGGAATGGACTGAGACATCTGGGGGACTCTTGGAATGGTGGCACGACCCTGGAGTTCCTCTCGCCGTTCCTGTTGACAGGGCCTCCTCTTGAGATGCGACAGGAACGCCGGGAACTCTTTCCCAACGAGGCAGGGAAAGGATCCCTCATCTCGAGCTACGAGGCGGAAACGGGGCTCCTCTGGATGTGGGCGGGACCCTCGTGTTTCCTCTCGAGTGGAGACGGGTATGTCGGGGAACTTCTTGATTTGCACCAATGCTGTGAAGGACCCTTTCGAAGTTCCAGAAGTGAGGTCTGATCAGCCTCGAGACGCCTCAGCGGAAATGGGCCTCATCAAGCCTGGAGGCGAGAACCTCCTGGATTTTCTCGAGTTGCGGCAGGTCTTCTCGAGTTACGACGGGGACCTCAGGGACCCGCTCTGTTGGCCTCAGGAAAGGCCAGTCCCCATGCGAGTTGCTAGGGGACCTCTCGGGATTCCTGTCTCGGCCATGCCGGGGCCTCAGTCCTTGTGTGGAGTTGGGGCCGGAACCTGAGGATTCCTCTCCAGTGTTGCCATGGACCTTGGGGTGCTTCTGAGTCTCCCCAGGGGAGTCAGGCCTCGTCTCGAGTGGGGGCTTGCACGTGCGCTTTCCGCCCGAGCTGCAGCAGTAGTGTCACGCATCCTGTCACGTGGATCACGGGATCTGTGGCTTTCCCTCGAGGCTGTCCCTCGAGGCTTTCCCAAGACGCTTTCCCACAGGGCTGTGCCACGTGCCACCTTGGTGTGAGTCGATCCTCGGCGTGAAAGACGAGCCGGTGAAGGGAAAAGAGGTTCCTCTGGAATGGACTGAGACATCTGGGGGACTTTTGGAATGGTGGCACGACCCTGGAGTTCCTCTCGCCTTTCCTGTTGAGAGGGCCTCTTCTTGAGATGCGATGGGAACGCCGGGAACTCTTTCCCGACGAAGCAGGGAAAGGATCCGTCATCTCGAGCTACGAGGTGGAAACGGGGCTCCTCTGGATGTGGGCGGGACCCTCGTGTTTCCTCTCGAGTGGAGACGGGTATGTCGGGGAACTTCTTGATTTGCACCAAGGGTGTGAACGACCCTGTAGAAGTTCCAGAGGGGAGGTGTGATCAGCCTCGAGACGCCTCAGCGGAAATGGGCCTCATCTCGCCTGGAGGGGAGAACCTCCTGGATTTTCTCGAGTTGCGGCAGGTCTTCTCGAGTTACGACGGGGACCTCAGGGACCCGCTCTGGTGGCCTCAGGAGAGGCCAGTCCCCATGCGAGTTGCTAGGGGCCATCTCGGGATTCCTCTCCCGTCCATGCCGGGGCCTAAGACCTTGTGTGGAGTCAGGGCCGGAACCTGAGGATTCCTCTCCAGTGTTGCCATGGATCTTGGGGTGCTTCTGAGTCTCCCCAGGGGAGTCAGACCTCGTCTCGAGTGGGGGCATGCACGTGCGCTTTCCTCCCGTGCTGCAGCAGTAGTGTCACCATTCCTGTCACGTGGATAAATGGATCTGTGGCTTTCCCTCGAGGCTTTCGCTCGAGGCTTTCCCACGAGGCTTTCCCACAGGGCTGTGCCACGCGCCACCTTGGTGTGAGTCGATCCTCGGCGTGAAAGACGAGCCGGTGAAGGGAAAAGAGGTTCCTCTGGAATGGACTGAGACATCTGCGGGACTCTTGGAATGGTGGCACGACCCTGGAGTTCCTCTCGCCATTCCTGTTGAGAGGGCCTCCTCTTGAGATGGGACAGGAACGCCGGGAACTCTTTCCCGACGAAGCAGGGAAAGGATCCCTCATCTCGAGCTACGAGGCGGACACGGGGCTCCTCTGGATGTGGGCGGGACCCTCGTGTTTACTCTCGAGTGGAGACGGGTATGTCGGGGAACTTCTTGATTTGCACCAAGGGTGTGAAGGACCCATTCGAAGTTCCAGAGGTGAGGTGTGATCAGCCTCGAGAAGCCTCAGAGGAAATGGCCTCATCACGCCTGGAGGGGAGAACCTCCTGGATTTTCTCGAGTTGCGGCAGGTCTTCTCGATTTACGACGGGGACTTCAGGGACCCGCTCTGGTGGCCTCAGGAAAGGCCAGTCCCCATGCCAGTTGCTAGGGGCCATCTTGGGATTCCTCTCCCGTCCATGCCGGGGCCTAAGACCTTGTGTGGGTTCGGGGCCGGAACCTGAGGATTCCGCTCCAGTGTTGCCACGGATATTGGGGTGCTTCAGAGTCTCCCCAGGGGAGTCAGGCCTCGTCTCGAGTGGGGGCATGCACGTGCGCTTTCCTCCCGAGCTGCAGCAGTAGTGGCACGCATCCTGTCACGTGGATCACGGGATCTGTGGCTTTCCCTCGAGGCTGTCCCTCGAGGCTTTCCCACGAGGCTTTCCCACAGTGCTGTGCCACGTGCCACCTTGGTGTGAGTCGATCCTCGGCGTGAAAGACGAGCCGGTGAAGGGAAAAGAGGTTCCTCTGGAATGGACTGAGACATCTGGGGGACTCTTGGAATGGTGGCTCGACCCTGGAGTTCCTCTCGCCGTTCCTGTTGAGAGGGCCTCCTCTTGAGATCCGATGGGAACGCCGGGAACTCTTTCCCGACGAAGCAGGGAAAGGATCCCTCATCTCGAGCTACGAGGCGGAAACGGGGCTCCTCTGGATATGGACGGGACCCTCGTGTTTCCTCTCGAGTGGACACGGGTATGTCGGGGAACGTCTTGACTTGCACCAAGGGTGTGAAGGACCCTTTCGAAGTTCCAGAGGTGTGGTGTGATCAGCCTCGAGACGCCTCAGCGGAAATGGGCCTCATCTCGCCTGGAGGGGAGAACCTCCTGGATTTTCTCGAGTTGTGGCAGGTCTTTTCGAGTTAGGACGGGGACCTCAGGGACCCGCTCTGGTGGCCTCAGGAGAGGCCAGTCCCTATGCGAGTTGCTAGGGGCCATCTCGGGATTCCTCTCCCGTCCATGCCGGGGCCTAAGACCTTGTGTGGAGTCGCGGCCGGAACCTGAAGATTCCTCTCCAGTGTTGCCATGGATCTTGGGGTGCTTCTGAGTCTCCCAAGGGGAGTCAGACTTCGTCTCGAGTGGGGGCTTGCACGTGCGCTTTCCTCCCGAGCTGCAGCAGTAGTGTCACGCTTGCTGTCACGTGGATCAAGGGATCTGTGGCTTTCCCTCAAGGCTTTCGCTCGAGGCTTTCCCACGAGGCTTTCCCACAGGTCTGTGCCACGTGCCACCTTGGTGTGAGTCGATCCTCGGCGTGAAAGACGAGACGGTGAAGGGAAAAGAGGTTCCTCTGAAATGGACTGAGACATCTGGGGGACTCTTGGAATGGTGGCACGACCCTGGAGTTCCTCTCGTCGATCCTCTTGAGAGGGCCTCCGCTTGAGTTGCGACGGGAAAGCCCGGAAATCTTTCCCGACGAAGCAGGGAAAGGATCCCTCATCTCGAGCTACGAGGCGGAAACGGGGCTCCTCTGGATGTGGGCTGGACCCTCGCGTTTCCTCTCGAGTGGAGATGTGTATGTCGGGGAACTTCTTGATTTGCACCAAGGGTGTGAAGGACCCTTTCGAAGTTCCAGAGGTGAGGTGTGATCAGCCTCGAGACGCCTCAGCGGAAATGGGCCTCATCTCGCCTGGAGTGGAGAACCTCCTGGATTTTCTCGAGTTGCGGCAGGTCTCCTCGAGTTACGACGGGGACCTCAGGGACCCGCTCTGGTGGCCTCAGGAAAGGCCAGTCCCCATGCGAGTTACTAGGGGACCACTTGGCATTCCTCTCCCGTCAATGCCGGGGCCTCAGTCCTTGTGTGGAGTCGGGGCCGGAACCTGAGGATTCCTCTCCAGTGTTGCCATGGATCTTGGGGTGCTTCTGAGTCTCCCCAGGGGAGTCAGGCCTCGTCTCGAGTGAGGGCATGCACGTGCGCTTTCCTCCCGAGCTGCAGCAGTAGTGTCACGCTTCCTGTCACGTGGATCAAGGAATCTGTGGCTTTCCCTCGAGGCTGTCCCTCGAGGCTTTCCCACGAGGCTTTCCCACGAGGCTTTCCCACAGGGCTGTGCCAAGTGCCACCTTGGTGTGAGTCGATCCTCGGCGTGAAAGACGAGCCGGTGAAGGGAAAAGAGTTTCCTCTGGAATGGACTGAGACATCTGGGGGACTCTTGGAATGGTGGCACGACCCTGGAGTTCCTCTCGTCGATCCTTTTGAGAGGGCCTCCTCTTGAGATGCGACGGGAAGGCCGGGATCTCTCCCGACGAAGCAGGGAAAGGATCCCTCATCTCGAGCTATGAGGCGGAAACGGGGCTCCTCTGGATGTGGGCGGGACTCTCGTGTTTCCTCTCGAGTGGAGACAGGTATGTCGGGGAACTTCTTGATTTGCACCAAGGGTGTGAAGGACCCTTTCGAAGTTCCAGAGGTGAGGTGTGATCAGCCTCGAGACGCCTCAGCGGAAATGGGCCTCATCTCGCCTTGAGGGGAGAACCTCCTGGATTTTCTCGAATTGCGGCAGGTCTTCTCGAGTTACGACGGGGACCTCAGGGACCCGCTCTGGTGACCTCACGAGAGGACAGTCCCCATGCGAGTTCCTACGGGACCTCTCGGGATTCCTCTCCCGTCCATGCCGGGGCCTCAGTCCTTGTGTGGAGTCGGGGCCGGAACCTGAGGATTCCTCTCCAGTGTTGCCATGGATCTTGGGGTGCTTCTGAGTCTCCCCAGGGGAGTCAGGCCTCGTCTCGAGTGGGGGCATGCACGTGCGCTTTCCTCCCGAGCTGCAAGAGTAGTGTCACGCTACCTATCACGTGGATTAAGGGATCTGTGGCTTTCCCTCGAGGCTGTCCCTCGAGGCTTTCCCACGAGGCTTTCCCACAGGGCTGTGCCAGGTGCCACCTTGGTGTGAGTCGATCCTCGGCGTGAAAGACGAGCCGGTGAAGGGAAAAGAGGTTCCTCTGGAATGGACTGAGACATCTGCGGGACTCTTGGAATGGTGGCACGACCCTGGAGTTCCTCTCGCCGTTCCTGTTGAGAGGGCCTCGGCTTGAGTTGCGACGGGAACGCCCAGAAATCTTTCCCGACGAAGCAGGGAAAGGATCCCTCATCTCGAGCTACGAGGCGGAAACGTGGCTCTTCTGGATGTGGGCGGGACCCTCGTGTTTCCTCTCGAGTGGAGACGGGTATGTCGGGAAACTTCTTGATTTGCACCAAGGGTGTGAAGGACACTTTCGAAGTTCCAGAGGTGAGGTGTGATCAGCCTCGAGACGCCTCAGCGGAAATGGGCCTCATCTCGCCTGGAGGGGAGAACCTCCTGGATTTTCTCGAGTTGCGGCAGGTCTTCTCGAGTTACGACGGGGACCTCAGGGACCCGCTCTGGTGGCCTCAGGAAAGGCCAGTCCCCATGCGAGTTGCTAGGGGCCATCTCGGGATTCCTCTCCCGTCCATGCCGGGGCCTAAGACCTTGTGTGTAGTCGGGGCCGGAACCTGAGGATTCCTCTCCAGTGTTGCCATGGATCTTGGGGTGCTTCTGAGTCTCCCCAGGGGAGTCAGGCCTCGTCTCGAGTGGGGGCATGCACGTGCGCTTTCCTCCCGAGCTGCAGCAGTAGTGTCACGCTTCCTGTCACGTGGATCAAGGGATCTGTGGCTTTCCCTCGAGGCTGTCCCTCGAGGCTTTCCCACAGGGCTGTGCCACGTGCCACCTTGGTGTGAGTCGATCCTCGGCGTGAAAGAAGAGCCGGTGAAGGGAAAAGAGGTTCCTCTGGAATGGACTGAGACATCTGGGGGACTCTTGGTATGGTGGCACTACCCTGGAGTTCCTCTCGTCGATCCTCTTGAGAGGGCCTCCTCTTGAGATACGACGGAAACGCCGGGAACTCTTTCCCGACGAAGCAGGGAAAGGATCCCTCATGTCGAGCTACGAGGCGGAAACGGGTCTCCTCTGGATGTGGGCGGGACCCTCGTGTTTCCTCTCAGGTGGAGACGGGTATGTCGGCGAACTTCTTGATTTGCACCAAGGGTGTGAAGGACCCTTTCGAAGTTCCAGAGGTGAGGTGTGATCAGCCTGGAGACGCCTCAGCGGAAATGAGCCTCATCTCGCCTGGAGGGGAGAACCTCCTGGATTTTCTCGAGTTGCGGCAGGTCTTCTCGAGTTACGATGGGGATCTCAGGGACCCGCTCTGGTGGCCTCAGGAGAGGCCAGTCCCCATGCGAGTTGCTAGGGGCCAACTCGGGATTCCTCTCCCGTCCATGCCGGGGCCTAAGACCTTGTGTGGAGTCGGGGCCGGAACCTGAGGATTCCTCTCCAGTGTTGCCATGGATCTTGGGGTGCTTCTGAGTCTCCCCAGGGGAGTCAGGCCTCGTCTCGAGTGGGGGCATGCACGTGCGCTTTCCTCCCGAGCTGCAGCAGTAGTGTCACGCTTCCTGTCACGTGGATCAAGGGATCTGTGGCTTTCCCTCGAGGCTGTCCCTCGAGGCTTTCCCACGAGGCTTTCCCTCAGGGCTGTGCCACGTGCCACCTTGGTGTGAGTCGATCCTCGGCGTGAAGGACGAGCCAGTGACGGGAAAAGAGGTTCCTCTGGAATGGACTGAGACATCTGGGGACTCTTGCAATGGTGGCACGACCCTGGAGTTCCTCTCGCTGTTCCTTTTGAGAGGGCCTCCTCTTGAGATGCGACGGGAACGCCGGGAACTCTTTCCCGACGAAGCAGGGAAAGGATCCGTCATCTCGAGCTACGAGGCGGAAACGGGGCTCCTCTGGATGTGGGCGGGACCCTCGTGTTTCCTCTCGAGTGGAGACGGGTATGTCGGGGAACTTCTTGATTGGCACCAAGGGTGTGAAGGACCCTTTCGAAGTTGCAGAGGTGAGGTGTGATCAGCCTGGAGACGCCTCAGCGGAAATGGGCCTAATCTCGCCTGGAGGGGAGAACCTCCTGGATTTTCTGGAGTTGCGGCAGGTCTTCTCGAGTTACGACGGGGACCTCAGGGATCCGCTGCGGTGGCTTCAGGAGAGGCCAGTCCCCATGCGAGTTGCTAGGGGCCATCTCGGGATTCCTCTCCCGTCCATGCCGGGGCCTCAGTCCTTGTGTGGAGTCGGGGCCGGAACCTGAGGATTCCTCTCCAGTGTTGCCATGGATTTTGGGGTGCTTCTGAGTCTCCCCAGGGGAGTCAGGCCTCGTCTCGAGTGGGGTCATGCACGTGCGCTTTCCTCCCGAGCTGCAAGAGTAGTGTCACGCTTCCTATCACGTGGTTTAAGGGATCTGTGGCTTTCCCTCGAGGCTGTCCCTCGAGGCTTTCCCAAGAGTCTTTCACACAGGGCTGTGCCAGGTGCCACTTTGGTGTGTATCGATCCTCGGCGTGAAAGACGAGCCGGTGAAGGGAAACGAGGTTCCTCTGGAATGGACTGAGACATCTGGGGGACTCTTGGAATGGTGGCACTACCCTGGAGTTCCTCTCGTCGATCCTCTTGAGAGGGCCTCCGCTTGAGTTGGGACGGGAACGCCCGGAAATCTTTCCCGACGAAGCAGGGAAAGGATCCCTCATCTCGAGCTACGAGGCGGAAACGGGGCTCCTCTGGATGTGGGCGGGACCCTCGTGTTTCCTCTCGAGTGGAGACGGGTATGTCGGGGAACTTCTTGATTTGCACCAAGGGTGTGAAGGACACTTTCGAAGTTCCAGAGGGGAGGTGTGATCAGCCTCGAGACGCCTCAGCGGAAATGGGCCTCATCTCGCCTGGAGGGGAGAACCTCCTGGATTTTCTCGAGTTGCGGCAGGTCTTCTCGAGTCACGACGGGGACCTCAGGGACCCGCTCTGGTGGCCTCAGGAGAGGCCAGTCCCCATGCGAGTTGCTAGGGGCCATCTCGGGATTCCTCTCCCGTCCATGCCGGGGCCAAAGACCTTGTGTGGAGTCGGGGCCGGAACCTGAGGATTCCTCTCCAGTGTTGCCATGGATCTTGGGGTGCTTCTGAGTCTCCCAAGGGGAGTCAGTCTTCGTCTCGAGTGGGGGGCTTGCACGTGCGCTTTCCTCCCGAGCTGCAGCAGTAGTGTCACGCTTCCTGTCACGTGGATCAAGGGATCTGTGGTTTCCCTCGAGGCTTTCGATCGAGGCTTTCCCACGAGGCTTTCCCACAGGGCTGTGCCACATGCCACCTTGCTGTGAGTCGATCCTCGGCGTGAAGGACGAGCCGGTGAAGGGAAAAGAGGTTCCTCTGGAATGGACTGAGACATCTGGGGGACTCTTGGAATGGTGGCACGACCCTGGAGTTCCTCTCGCCGTTCCTGTTGAGGGGGCCTCCTCTTTAGATGCGACGGGAACGCCTGGAACTCTTTCCCGACGAAGCAGGGAAAGGATCCCTCATCTCGAGCTACGAGGCGGAAACGGGGCTCCTCTGGGTGTGGGCGGGACCCTCGTGTTTCCTCTCGAGTGGAGACGGGTATGTCGGGGAACTTCTTGATTTGCACCAAGGGTGTGAAGGACCCTTTCGAAGTTCCAGAGGTGAGGTGTGATCAGCCTCGAGACCCCTCAGCGGAAATTGGCCTCATCTCGCCTGGAGGGGAGAACCTCCTGGATTTTTTCGAGTTGCGGCAGGTCTTCTCGAGTTACGACGGGGACCTCAGGGACCCGCTCTGGTGGCCTCAGGAAAGGCCAGTCCCCATGCGAGGTGCTAGGGGACCTCTCGGGATTCCTCTCCCGTCCATGCCGGAGCCTCAGTCCTTGTGTGGAGTCGGGGCCGGAACCTGAGGTTTCCTCTCCAGTGTTGCCATGGATCTTGGGGTGCTTCTGAGTCTCCCTAGGGGAGTCAGGCCTCGTCTCGAGTGGGGGCATGCACGTGCGCTTTCCTCCCGAGCTGCAGCAGTAGTGTCACGCTTCCTGTCACGTGGATCAAGGGATCTGTCCTTTCCCTCGAGGCTGTCCCTCGAGGCTTTCCCACAGGGCTGTGCCACGTGCCACCTTGGTGTGAGTCGATCCTCGGCGTGAAAGAAGAGCCGGTGAAGGGAAAAGAGGTTCCTCTGGAATGGACTGAGACATCTGGGGGACTCTTGGTATGGTGGCACTACCCTGGAGTTCCTCTCGTCGATCCTCTTGAGAGGGCCTCCTCTTGAGATACGACGGAAACGCCGGGAACTCTTTCCCGACGAAGCAGGGAAAGGATCCCTCATGTCGAGCTACGAGGCGGAAACGGGGCTCCTCTGGATGTGGGCGGGACCCTCGTGTTTCCTCTCAGGTGGAGACGGGTATGTCGGCGAACTTCTTGATTTGCACCAAGGGTGTGAAGGACCCTTTCGAAGTTCCAGAGGTGAGGTGTGATCAGCCTGGAGACGCCTCAGCGGAAATGAGCCTCATCTCGCCTGGAGGGGAGAACCTCCTGGATTTTCTCGAGTTGCGGCAGGTCTTCTCGAGTTACGATGGGGATCTCAGGGACCCGCTCTGGTGGCCTCAGGAGAGGCCAGTCCCCATGCGAGTTGCTAGGGGCCAACTCGGGATTCCTCTCCCGTCCATGCCGGGGCCTAAGACCTTGTGTGGAGTCGGGGCCGGAACCTGAGGATCCTCTCCAGTGTTGCCATGGATCTTGGGGTGCTTCTGAGTCTCCGCAGGGGAGTCAGGCCTCGTCTCGAGTGGGGGCATGCACGTGCGCTTTCCTCCCGAGCTGCAGCAGTAGTGTCACGCTTCCTGTCACGTGGATCAAGGAATCTGTGGCTTTCCCTCGAGGCTGTCCCTCGAGGCTTTCCCACGAGGCTTTCCCACAGGGCTGTGCCACGTGCCACCTTGGTGTGAGTCGATCCTCGGCGTGAAGGACGAGCCAGTGACGGGAAAAGAGGTTCCTCTGGAATGGACTGAGACATCTGGGGACTCTTGCAATGGTGGCACAACCCTGGAGTTCCTCTCGCTGTTCCTTTTGAGAGGGCCTCCTCTTGAGATGCGACGGGAACGCCGGGAACTCTTTTCCGACGAAGCAGGGAAAGGATCCCTCATCTCGAGCTACGAGGCGGAAACGGGGCTCCTCTGGATGTGGGCGGGACCCTCGTGTTTCCTCTCGAGTGGAGACGGGTATGTCGGGGAACTTCTTGATTTGCACCAAGGGTGTGAAGGACCCTTTCGAAGTTGCAGAGGTGAGGTGTGATCAGCCTGGAGACGCCTCAGCGGAAATGGGCCTCATCTCGCCTGGAGGGGAGAACCTCCTGGATTTTCTGGAGTTGCGGCAGGTCTTCTCGAGTTACGACGGGGACCTCAGGGACCCGCTGTGGTGGCCTCAGGAGAGGCCAGTCCCCATGCGATTTGCTAGGGGCCATCTCGGGATTCCTCTCCCGTCCATGCCGGGGCCTAAGACCTTGTGTGGAGTCGGGGCCGGAACCTGAGGATTCCTCTCCAGTGTTGCCATGGATCTTGGGGTGCTTCTGAGTCTCCCCAGGGGAGTCAGGCCTCGTCTCGAGTGGGGGCATGCACGTGCGCTTTCCGCCCGAGCTGCAGCAGTAGTGTCACGCTTCCTGTCACGTGGATCATGGAATCTGTGGCTTTCCCTCGAGGCTGTCCCTCGAGGCTTTCCCACGAGTCTTTCCCTCTGGTCTGTGCCACGTGCCACCTTGGTGTGAGTCGATCCTCGGCGTGAAACACGAGCCGGTGAAGGGAAAAGAGGTTCCTCTGGAATGGACTGAAACATCTGGGGGACTCTTGGAATGGTGGCACGACCTGGAGTTCCTCTCGTCGATCCTTTTGAGAGGGCCTCCTCTTGAGATGCGACGGGAACGCCGGGAACTCTTTCCCGACGAAGCAGGTAAAGGATCCCTCATCTAGAGCTACGAGGTGGAAACAGGGCTCCTCTGGATGTGGGCGGGACCCTCGTGTTTCCTCTCGAGTGGAGACGGGTATGTCGGGGGAACTTCTTGATTTGCACCAAGGGTGTGAAGGACCCTTTCGAAGTTCCAGAGGAGAGGTGTGATCAGCCTCGAGACGCCTCAGCGGAAATGGGCCTCATCTCGCCTGGAGGGGAGAACCTCCTGGATTTTCTGGAGTTGCTGCAGGTCTTCTCGAGTTACGACGGGGACCTCAGGGACCCGCTGTGGTGGCCTCAGGAGAGGCCAGTCCCCATGCGAGTTGCTAGGGGACCTCTCGGGATTCCTCTCCCGTCCATGCCGGGGCCTCAGTCCTTGTGTGGAGTCGGGGCCGGAACCTGAGGATTCCTCTCCAGTGTTGCCATGGATCTTGGGGTGCTTCTGAGTCTCCCCAGGGGAGTCAGGCCTCGTCTCGAGTGGGGGCATGCATGTGCGCTTTCGTCCCGAGCTGCAGCAGTAGTGTCACGCTTCCTGTCACGTGGATCAAGGGATCTGTGTCTTTCCCTCGAGGCTGTCCCTCGAGGCTTTCCCAAGAGTCTTTCACACAGGGCTGTGCCAGGTGCCACTTTGGTGTGTATCGATCCTCGGCGTGAAAGACGAGCCGGTGAAGGGAAACGAGGTTCCTCTGGAATGGACTGAGACATCTGGGGGACTCTTGGAATGGTGGCACTACCCTGGAGTTCCTCTCGTCGATCCTCTTGAGAGGGCCTCCTCTTGAGTTGCGACGGGAACGCCCGGAAATCTTTCCCGACGAAGCAGGGAAAGGATCCCTCATCTCGAGCTACGAGGCGGAAACGGGGCTCCTCTGGATGTGGGCGGGACCCTCGTGTTTCCTCTCGAGTGGAGACGGGTATGTCGGGGAACTTCTTGATTTGCACCAAGGGTGTGAAGGACACTTTCGAAGTTCCAGAGGGGAGGTGTGATCAGCCTCGAGACGCCTCAGCGGAAATGGGCCTCATCTCGCCTGGAGGGGAGAACCTCCTGGATTTTCTCGAGTTGCGGCAGGTCTTCTCGAGTTACGACGGGGACCTCAGGGACCCGCTCTGGTGGCCTCAGGAGAGGCCAGTCCCCATGCGAGTTGCTAGGGGCCATCTCGGGATTCCTCTCCCGTCCATGCCGGGGCCAAAGACCTTGTGTGGAGTCGGGGCCGGAACCTGAGGATTCCTCTCCAGTGTTGCCATGGATCTTGGGGTGCTTCTGAGTCTCCCAAGGGGAGTCAGTCTTCGTCTCGAGTGGGGGCTTGCACGTGCGCTTTCCTCCCGAGCTGCAGCAGTAGTGTCACGCTTCCTGTCACGTGGATCAAGGGATCTGTGGTTTCCCTCGAGGCTTTCGATCGAGGCTTTCCCACGAGGCTTTCCCACAGGGCTGTGCCACATGCCACCTTGCTGTGAGTCGATCCTCGGCGTGAAGGACGAGCCGGTGAAGGGAAAAGAGGTTCCTCTGGAATGGACTGAGACATCTGGGGGACTCTTGGTATGGTGGCACTACCCTGGAGTTCCTCTCGTCGATCCTCTTGAGAGGGCCTCCTCTTGAGATACGACGGAAACGCCGGGAACTCTTTCCCGACGAAGCAGGGAAAGGATCCCTCATGTCGAGCTACGAGGCGGAAACGGGGCTCCTCTGGATGTGGGCGGGACCCTCGTGTTTCCTCTCAGGTGGAGACGGGTATGTCGGCGAACTTCTTGATTTGCACCAAGGGTGTGAAGGACCCTTTCGAAGTTCCAGAGGTGAGGTGTGATCAGCCTGGAGACGCCTCAGCGGAAATGAGCCTCATCTCGCCTGGAGGGGAGAACCTCCTGGATTTTCTCGAGTTGCGGCAGGTCTTCTCGAGTTACGATGGGGATCTCAGGGACCCGCTCTGGTGGCCTCAGGAGAGGCCAGTCCCCATGCGAGTTGCTAGGGGCCAACTCGGGATTCCTCTCCCGTCCATGCCGGGGCCTAAGACCTTGTGTGGAGTCGGGGCCGGAACCTGAGGATTCCTCTCCAGTGTTGCCATGGATCTTGGGATTCCTCTCCAGTGTTGCCATGGATCTTGGGGTGCTTCTGAGTCTCCGCAGGGGAGTCAGGCCTCGTCTCGAGTGGGGGCATGCACGTGCGCTTTCCTCCCGAGCTGCAGCAGTAGTGTCACGCTTCCTGTCACGTGGATCAAGGAATCTGTGGCTTTCCCTCGAGGCTGTCCCTCGAGGCTTTCCCACGAGGCTTTCCACAGGGCTGTGCCACGTGCCACCTTGGTGTGAGTCGATCCTCGGCGTGAAGGATGAGCCAGTGACGGGAAAAGAGGTTCCTCTGGAATGGACTGAGACATCTGGGGACTCTTGCAATGGTGGCACAACCCTGGGAGTTCCTCTCGCTGTTCCTTTTGAGAGGGCCTCCTCTTGAGATGCGACGGGAACGCCGGGAACTCTTTCCGACGAAGCAGGGAAAGATCCCTCATCTCGAGCTACGAGGCGGAAACGGGGCTCTCTGGATGTGGGCGGGACCCTCGTGTTTCCTCTCGAGTGGAGACGGGTATGTCGGGGAACTTCTTGATTTGCACCAAGGTGTGAAGGACCCTTTCGAAGTTGCAGAGGTGAGGTGTGATCAGCCTGGAGACGCCTCAGCGGAAATGGGCCTCATCTCGCCTGGAGGGGAGAACCTCCTGGATTTTCTGGAGTTGCGGCAGGTCTTCTCGAGTTACGACGGGGACCTCAGGGACCCGCTGTGGTGGCCTCAGGAGAGGCCAGTCCCCATGCGATTTGCTAGGGGCCATCTCGGGATTCCTCTCCCGTCCATGCCGGGGCCTAAGACCTTGTGTGGAGTCGGGGCCGGAACCTGAGGATTCCTCTCCAGTGTTGCCATGGATCTTGGGGTGCTTCTGAGTCTCCCCAGGGAGTCAGGCCTCGTCTCGAGTGGGGCATGCACGTGCGCTTTCCGCCCGGGCTGCAGCAGTAGTGTCACGCTTCCTGTCACGTGGATCATGGAATCTGTGGCTTTCCCTCGAGGCTGTCCCTCGAGGCTTTCCCACGAGTCTTTCCCTCTGGTCTGTGCCACGTGCCACCTTGGTGTGAGTCGATCCTCGGCGTGAAACACGAGCCGGTGAAGGGAAAAGAGGTTCCTCTGGAATGGACTGAAACATCTGGGGGACTCTTGGAATGGTGGCACGACCCTGGAGTTCCTCTCGTCGATCCTTTTGAGAGGGCCTCCTCTTGAGATGCGACGGGAACGCCGGGAACTCTTTCCCGACGAAGCAGGTAAAGGATCCCTCATCTAGAGCTACGAGGTGGAAACAGGGCTCCTCTGGATGTGGGCGGGACCCCGCGTGTTTCCTCTCGAGTGGAGACGGGTATGTCGGGGAACTCTTGATTTGCACCAAGGGTGTGAAGGACCCTTTCGAAGTTCCAGAGGAGAGGTGTGATCAGCCTCGAGACGCCTCAGCGGAAATGGGCCTCATCTCGCCTGGAGGGGAGAACCCTCCTGGATTTTCTGGAGTTGCTGCAGGTCTTCTCGAGTTACGACGGGGACCTCAGGGACCCGCTGTGGTGGCCTCAGGAGAGGCCAGTCCCATGCGAGTTGCTAGGGGACCTCTCGGGATTCCTCTCCCGTCCATGCCGGGGCCTCAGTCCTTGTGTGGAGTCGGGGCCGGAACCTGAGGATTCCTCTCCAGTGTTGCCATGGATCTTGGGGTGCTTCTGAGTCTCCCCAGGGGAGTCAGGCCTCGTCTCGAGTGGGGGCATGCATGTGCGCTTTCGTCCCGAGCTGCAGCAGTAGTGTCACGCTTCCTGTCACGTGGATCAAGGGATCTGTGTCTTTCCCTCGAGGCTGTCCCTCGAGGCTTTCCAAGAGTCTTTCACACAGGGCTGTGCCAGGTGCCACTTTGGTGTGTATCGATCCTCGGCGTGAAAGACGAGCCGGTGAAGGGAAACGAGGTTCCTCTGGAATGGACTGAGACATCTGGGGGACTCTTGGAATGGTGGCACTACCCTGGAGTTCCTCTCGTCGATCCTCTTGAGAGGGCCTCCGCTTGAGTTGCGACGGGAACGCCCGGAAATCTTTCCCGACGAAGCAGGGAAAGGATCCCTCATCTCGAGCTACGAGGCGGAAACGGGGCTCCTCTGGATGTGGGCGGGACCCTCGTGTTTCCTCTCGAGTGGAGACGGGTATGTCGGGGAACTTCTTGATTTGCACCAAGGGTGTGAAGGACACTTTCGAAGTTCCAGAGGGGAGGTGTGATCAGCCTCGAGACGCCTCAGCGGAAATGGGCCTCATCTCGCCCTGGAGGGGAGAACCTCCTGGATTTTCTCGAGTTGCGGCAGGTCTTCTCGAGTTACGACGGGGACCTCAGGGACCCGCTCTGGTGGCCTCAGGAGAGGCCAGTCCCCATGCGAGTTGCTAGGGGCCATCTCGGGATTCCTCTCCCGTCCATGCCGGGGCCAAAGACCTTGTGTGGAGTCGGGGCCGGACCTGAGGATTCCTCTCCAGTGTTGCCATGGATCTTGGGGTGCTTCTGAGTCTCCCAAGGGGAGTCAGTCTTCGTCTCGAGTGGGGGCTTGCACGTGCGCTTTCCTCCCGAGCTGCAGCAGTAGTGTCACGCTTCCTGTCACGTGGATCAAGGGATCTGTGGTTTCCCTCGAGGCTTTCGATCGAGGCTTTCCCACGAGCTTTCCCACAGGGCTGTGCCACATGCCACCTTGCTGTGAGTCGATCCTCGGCGTGAAGGACGAGCCGGTGAAGGGAAAAGAGGTTCCTCTGGAATGGACTGAGACATCTGGGGACTCTGGAATGGTGGCACGACCCTGGAGTTCCTCTCGCCGTTCCTGTTGAGGGGGCCTCCTCTTTAGATGCGACGGGAACGCCTGGAACTCTTTCCCGACGAAGCAGGGAAAGGATCCCTCATCTCGAGCTACGAGGCGGAACGGGGCTCCTCTGGGTGTGGGCGGGACCCTCGTGTTTCCTCTCGAGTGGAGACGGGTATGTCGGGGAACTTCTTGATTTGCACCAAGGGTGTGAAGGACCCTTTCGAAGTTCCAGAGGTGAGGTGTGATCAGCCTCGAGACCCCTCAGCGGAATTTGGCCTCATCTCGCCTGGAGGGGAGAACCTCCTGGATTTTCTGGAGTTGCGGCAGGTCTTCTCGAGTTACGACGGGGACCTCAGGGACCCGCTCTGGTGGCCTCAGGAAAGGCCAGGTCCCCATGCGAGGTGCTAGGGGACTCTCGGATTCCTCTCCCGTCCATGGCCGGGGCCTCAGTCCTTGTTTGATTCGGGGCCGAACCTGAGGTTTCCTCTCCAGTGTTGCCATGGATCTTGGGGTGCTTCTGAGTCTCCCCAGGGGAGTCAGGCCTCGTCTCGAGTGGGGGCATGCACGTGCGCTTTCCTCCCGAGCTGCAGCAGTAGTGTCACGCTTCCTGTCACGTGGATCAAGGGATCTGTGGCTTTCCCTCGAGGCTGTCCCTCGAGCTTTCCCACAGGGCTGTGCACGTGACACCTTGGTGTGAGTCGATCCTCGGCGTGAAAGAAGAGCCGGTGAAGGGAAAAGAGGTTCCTCTGGAATGGACTGAGACATCTGGGGACTCTTGGTATGGTGGCACTACCCTGGAGTTCCTCTCGTCGATCCTCTTGAGAGGGCCTCCTCTTGAGATACGACGGAAACGCCGGAACTCTTCCCGACGAAGCAGGGAAAGGTTCCCTCATGTCGAGCTACGAGGCGGAAACGGGGCTCCTCTGGATGTGGGCGGGACCCTCGAGTTTCCTCTCAGGTGGAGACGGGTATGTCGGCGAACTTCTTGATTTGCACCAAGGGTGTGAAGGACCCTTTCGAAGTTCCAGAGTGAGGTGTGATCAGCCCTGGAGACGCCTCAGCGGAAATGAGCCTCATCTCGCCTGGAGGGGAGAACCTCCTGGATTTTCTCGAGTTGCGGCAGGTCTTCTCGAGTTACGATGGGGATCTCAGGGACCCGCTCTGGTGGCCTCAGGAGAGGCAGTCCCCATGCGAGTTGCTAGGGGCCAACTCGGGATTCCTCTCCCGTCCATGCCGGGGCCTAAGACCTTGTGTGGAGTCGGGGCCGGAACCTGAGGATTCCTCTCAGTGTTGCCATGGATCTTGGGTGCTTCTGAGTCTCCGCAGGGGAGTCAGCTCGTCTCGAGTGGGGCATGCACGTGCGCTTTCCTCCCGAGCTGCAGCAGTAGTGTCACGCTTCCTGTCACGTGGATCAAGGAATCTGTGGCTTTCCCTCGAGGCTGTCCCTCGAGGCTTCCCACGAGGCTTTCCCACAGGGCTGTGCCACGTGCCACCTTGGTGTGAGTCGATCCTCGGCACGAGCCAGTGACGGGAAAAGAGGTTCCTCTGGAATGGACTGAGACATCTGGGGACTCTTGCAATGGTGGCACAACCCTGGAGTTCCTCTCGCTGTTCCTTTTGAGAGGGCCTCCTCTTGAGATGCGACGGGAACGCCGGGAACTCTTTTCCGACGAAGCAGGGAAAGGATCCCTCATCTCGAGCTACGAGGCGGAAACGGGGCTCCTCTGGATGTGGGCGGGACCCTCGTGTTTCCTCTCGAGTGGAGACGGGTATGTCGGGGAACTTCTTGATTTGCACCAAGGGTGTGAAGGACCCTTTCGAAGTTGCAGAGGTGAGGTGTGATCAGCCTGGAGACGCCTCAGCGGAAATGGGCCTCATCTCGCCTGGAGGGGAGAACCTCCTGGATTTTCTGGAGTTGCGGCAGGTCTTCTCGAGTTACGACGGGGACCTCAGGGACCCGCTGTGGTGGCCTCAGGAGAGGCCAGTCCCCATGCGATTTGCTAGGGGCCATCTCGGGATTCCTCTCCCGTCCATGCCGGGGCCTAAGACCTTGTGTGGAGTCGGGGCCGGAACCTGAGGATTCCTCTCCAGTGTTGCCATGGATCTTGGGGTGCTTCTGAGTCTCCCCAGGGGAGTCAGGCCTCGTCTCGAGTGGGGGCATGCACGTGCGCTTTCCGCCCGGGCTGCAGCAGTAGTGTCACGCTTCCTGTCACGTGGATCATGGAATCTGTGGCTTTCCCTCGAGGCTGTCCCTCGAGGCTTTCCCACGAGTCTTTCCCTCTGGTCTGTGCCACGTGCCACCTTGGTGTGAGTCGATCCTCGGCGTGAAACACGAGCCGGTGAAGGGAAAAGAGGTTCCTCTGGAATGGACTGAAACATCTGGGGGACTCTTGGAATGGTGGCACGACCCTGGAGTTCCTCTCGTCGATCCTTTTGAGAGGGCCTCCTCTTGAGATGCGACGGGAACGCCGGGAACTCTTTCCCGACGAAGCAGGTAAAGGATCCCTCATCTAGAGCTACGAGGTGGAAACAGGGCTCCTCTGGATGTGGGCGGGACCCTCGTGTTTCCTCTCGAGTGGAGACGGGTATGTCGGGGAACTTCTTGATTTGCACCAAGGGTGTGAAGGACCCTTTCGAAGTTCCAGAGGAGAGGTGTGATCAGCCTCGAGACGCCTCAGCGGAAATGGGCCTCATCTCGCCTGGAGGGGAGAACCTCCTGGATTTTCTGGAGTTGCTGCAGGTCTTCTCGAGTTACGACGGGGACCTCAGGGACCCGCTGTGGTGGCCTCAGGAGAGGCCAGTCCCCATGCGAGTTGCTAGGGGACCTCTCGGGATTCCTCTCCCGTCCATGCCGGGGCCTCAGTCCTTGTGTGGAGTCGGGGCCGGAACCTGAGGATTCCTCTCCAGTGTTGCCATGGATCTTGGGGTGCTTCTGAGTCTCCCCAGGGGAGTCAGGCCTCGTCTCGAGTGGGGGCATGCATGTGCGCTTTCGTCCCGAGCTGCAGCAGTAGTGTCACGCTTCCTGTCACGTGGATCAAGGGATCTGTGTCTTTCCCTCGAGGCTGTCCCTCGAGGCTTTCCCAAGAGTCTTTCACACAGGGCTGTGCCAGGTGCCACTTTGGTGTGTATCGATCCTCGGCGTGAAAGACGAGCCGGTGAAGGGAAACGAGGTTCCTCTGGAATGGACTGAGACATCTGGGGGACTCTTGGAATGGTGGCACTACCCTGGAGTTCCTCTCGTCGATCCTCTTGAGAGGGCCTCCGCTTGAGTTGCGACGGGAACGCCCGGAAATCTTTCCCGACGAAGCAGGGAAAGGATCCCTCATCTCGAGCTACGAGGCGGAAACGGGGCTCCTCTGGATGTGGGCGGGACCCTCGTGTTTCCTCTCGAGTGGAGACGGGTATGTCGGGGAACTTCTTGATTTGCACCAAGGGTGTGAAGGACACTTTCGAAGTTCCAGAGGGGAGGTGTGATCAGCCTCGAGACGCCTCAGCGGAAATGGGCCTCATCTCGCCTTGAGGGGAGAACCTCCTGGATTTTCTCGAATTGCGGCAGGTCTTCTCGAGTTACGACGGGGACCTCAGGGACCCGCTCTGGTGGCCTCAGGAGAGGCCAGTCCCCATGCGAGTTGCTAGGGGCCATCTCGGGATTCCTCTCCCGTCCATGCCGGGGCCAAAGACCTTGTGTGGAGTCGGGGCCGGAACCTGAGGATTCCTCTCCAGTGTTGCCATGGATCTTGGGGTGCTTCTGAGTCTCCCAAGGGGAGTCAGTCTTCGTCTCGAGTGGGGGCTTGCACGTGCGCTTTCCTCCCGAGCTGCAGCAGTAGTGTCACGCTTCCTGTCACGTGGATCAAGGGATCTGTGGCTTTCCCTCGAGGCTGTCCCTCGAGGCTTTCCCACAGGGCTGTGCCACGTGCCACCTTGGTGTGAGTCGATCCTCGGCGTGAAAGAAGAGCCGGTGAAGGGAAAAGAGGTTCCTCTGGAATGGACTGAGACATCTGGGGGACTCTTGGTATGGTGGCACTACCCTGGAGTTCCTCTCGTCGATCCTCTTGAGAGGGCCTCCTCTTGAGATACGACGGAAACGCCGGGAACTCTTTCCTGACGAAGCAGGGAAAGGATCCCTCATGTCGAGCTACGAGGCGGAAACGGGGCTCCTCTGGATGTGGGCGGGTCCCTCGTGTTTCCTCTCAGGTGGAGACGGGTATGTCGGCGAACTTCTTGATTTGCACCAAGGGTGTGAAGGACCTTTTCGAAGTTCCAGAGGTGAGGTGTGATCAGCCTGGAGACGCCTCAGTGGAAATGAGCCTCATCTCGCCTGGAGGGGAGAACCTCCTGGATTTTCTCGAGTTGCGGCAGGTCTTCTCGAGTTACGATGGGGATCTAAGGGACCCGCTCTGGTGGCCTCAGGAGAGGCCAGTCCCCATGCGAGTTGCTAGGGGCCAACTCGGGATTCCTCTCCCGTCCATGCCGGGGCCTAAGACCTTGTGTGGAGTCGGGGCCGGAACCTGAGGATTCCTCTCCAGTGTTGCCATGGATCTTGGGGTGCTTCTGAGTCTCCGCAGGGGAGTCAGGCCTCGTCTCGAGTGGGGGCATGCACGTGCGCTTTCCTCCCGAGCTGCAGCAGTAGTGTCACGCTTCCTGTCACGTGGATCAAGGGATCTGTGGCTTTCCCTCGAGGCTGTCCCTCGAGGCTTTCCCACGAGGCTTTCCCTCAGGGCTGTGCCACGTGCCACCTTGGTGTGAGTCGATCCTCGGCGTGAAGGACGAGCCAGTGACGGGAAAAGAGGTTCCTCTGGAATGGACTGAGACATCTGGGGACTCTTGCAATGGTGGCACGACCCTGGAGTTCCTCTCGCTGTTCCTTTTGAGAGGGCCTCCTCTTGAGATGCGACGGGAACGCCGGGAACTCTTTCCCGACGAAGCAGGGAAAGGATCCCTCATCTCGAGCTACGAGGCGGAAACGGGGCTCCTCTGGATGTGGGCGGGACCCTCGCGTTTCCTCTCGAGTGGAGACGGGTATGTCGGGGAACTTCTTGATTTGCACCAAGGGTGTGAAGGACCCTTTCGAAGTTCCAGAGGTGAGGTGTGATCAGCCTCAAAACGCCTCAGCGGAAATGGGCCTCATCTCGCCTGGAGGGGAGAACCTCCTGGATTTTCTGGAGTTGCGGCAGGTCTTCTCGAGTTACGACGGGGACCTCAGGGACCCGCTGTGGTGGCCTCAGGAGAGGCCAGTCCCCATGCGATTTGCTAGGGGCCATCTCGGGATTCCTCTCCCGTCCATGCCGGGGCCTAAGACCTTGTGTGGAGTCGGGGCCGGAACCTGAGGATTCCTCTCCAGTGTTGCCATGGATCTTGGGGTGCTTCTGAGTCTCCCCAGGGGAGTCAGGCCTCGTCTCGAGTGGGGGCATGCACGTGCGCTTTCCGCCCGAGCTGCAGCAGTAGTGTCACGCTTCCTGTCACGTGGATCATGGAATCTGTGGCTTTCCCTCGAGGCTGTCCCTCGAGGCTTTCCCACGAGTCTTTCCCTCTGGTCTGTGCCACGTGCCACCTTGGTGTGAGTCGATCCTCGGCGTGAAACACGAGCCGGTGAAGGGAAAAGAGGTTCCTCTGGAATGGACTGAAACATCTGGGGGACTCTTGGAATGGTGGCACGACCCTGGAGTTCCTCTCGTCGATCCTTTTGAGAGGGCCTCCTCTTGAGATGCGACGGGAACGCCGGGAACTCTTTCCCGACGAAGCAGGTAAAGGATCCCTCATCTGGAGCTACGAGGTGGAAACAGGGCTCCTCTGGATGTGGGCGGGACCCTCGTGTTTCCTCTCGAGTGGAGACGGGTATGTCGGGGAACTTCTTGATTTGCACCAAGGGTGTGAAGGACCCTTTCGAAGTTCCAGAGGTGAGGTGTGATCAGCCTCGAGAAGCCTCAGCGGAAATGGGCCTCATCTCGCCTGGAGGGGAGAACCTCCTGGATTTTCTGGAGTTGCTGCAGGTCTTCTCGAGTTACGACGGGGACCTCAGGGACCCACTGTGGTGGCCTCAGGAGAGGTCAGTCCCCATGCGAGTTGCTAGGGGACCTCTCGGGATTCCTCTCCCGTCCATGCCGGGGCCTAAGACCTTGTGTGGAGTCGGGGCCGGAACCTGAGGATTCCTCTCCAGTGTTGCCATGGATCTTGGGGTGCTTCTGAGTCTCCCCAGGGGAGTCAGGCCTCGTCTCGAGTGGGGGCATGCACGTGCGCTTTCCTCCCGAGCTGCAGCAGTAGTGTCACGCTTCCTGTCACGTGGATCAAGGGATCTGTGGCTTTCCCTCGAGGCTGTCCCTCGAGGCTTTCCCACGAGGCTTTCCCACAGGGCCGTGCCACGTGCCACCTTGGTGTGAGTCGATCCTCGGCGTGAAAGACGAGCCGGTGAAGGGAAAAGAGGTTCCTCTGAAATGGACTGAGACATCTGGGGGACTCTTGGAATGGTGCACGACCTTGGAGTTCCTCTCGCCGTTCCTGTTGAGAGGGCCTCCTCTTGAGATGCGACGAGAAGGCCGGGAACTCTTTCCCGACGAAGCAGGGAAAGGATCCCTCATCTCGAGCTACGAGGCGGAAACGGGGCTCCTCTGTATGTGGGCGGGACCCTCGCGTTTCCTCTCGAGTGGAGACGGGTATGTCGGGGAACTTCTTGATTTGCACCAAGGGTGTGAAGGACCCTTTCGAAGTTCCAGAGGTGAGATGTGATCAGCCTGGAGACGCCTCAGCGGAAATGGGCCTCATCTCGCCTGGAGGGGAGAACCTCCTGGATTTTCTCGAGTTGCGGCAGGTCTTCTCGAGTTACGACGGGGACCTCAGGGACCCGCTCTGGTGGCCTCAGGAAAGGCCAGTCCCCATGCGAGTTGCTAGGGGCCAACTTGGGATTCCTCTCCCGTCCATGCCGGGGCCTAAGACCTTGTGTGGAGTCGGGGCCGGAAACTGAGGATTCCTCTCCAGTGTTGCCATGGATCTTGGGGTGCTTCTGAGTCTCCCCAGGGGAGTCAGGCCTCGTCTCGAGTGGGGGCATGCACGTGCGCTTTCCTCCCGAGTTGCAGCAGTAGTGTCACGCTTCCTGTCACGTGGATCAAGGGATCTGTGGCTTTCCCTCGAGGCTGTCCCTCGGGGCTTTCCCACGAGGCATTCCCACAGGGCCGTGCCACGTGCCACCTTGGTGTGAGTCGATAGCGGCGTGAAAGACGAGCCGGTGAAGGGAAAAGAGGTTCCTCTGGAATGGACTGAGACATCTGGGGGACTCTTGGAATGGTGGCACGACCCTGGAGATCCTCTCGTCCATCCTCATGAGAGGGTCTCCTCTTGAGATGCGACGGGAACGCCGGGAACTCTTTCCCGACGAAGCAGGGAAAGGATCCCTCATCTCGAGCTACGAGGCGGAAACGGGGCTCCTCTGGATGTGGGCGGGACCCTCGTGTTTCCCCTCGAATGGAGACGGGTATGTCGGGGAACTTCTTGATTTGCACCAAGGGTGTGAAGGACCCTTTCGAAGTTCCAGAGGTGAGGTGTGATCAGCCTCGAGACGCCTCAGCGGAAATGGGCCTCATCTCGCCTGGAGGGGAGAACCTCCTGGATTTTCTGGATTTGCGGCAGGTCTTCTCGAGTTACGACGGGGACCTCAGGGACCCGCTCTGGTAGCTTCAGGAGAGGCCAGTCCCCATGCGAGTTGCTAGGGGCCATCTCAGGATTCCTCTCCCGTCCATGCCGGGGCCTCAGTCCTTGTGTGGAGTCGGGGACGGAACCTGAGGATTCCTCTCCCGTGTTGCCCTGGAACTTGGGGTGCTTCTGAGTCTCCCCAGGGGAGTCAGGCCTCGTCTCGAGTGGGGTCATGCACGTGCGCTTTCTACCCGAGCTGCAAGAGTAGTGTCACGCTTCCTATCACGTGGTTTAAGGGATCTGTGGCTTTCCCTCGAGGCTGTCCCTCGAGTCTTTCCCAAGAGTCTTTCACACAGGGCTGTGCCAGGTGCCACTTTGGTGTGTATCGATCCTCGGCGTGAAAGACGATCCGGTGAAGGGAAACGAGGTTCCTCTGGAATGGACTGAGACATCTGGGGGACTCTTGGAATGGTGGCACTACCCTGGAGTTCCTCTCGTCGATCCTCTTGAGAGGGCCTCCGCTTGAGTTGCGACGGGAACGCCCGGAAATCTTTCCCGACGAAGCAGGGAAAGGATCCCTCATCTCGAGCTACGAGGCGGAAACGGGGCTCCTCTTGATGTGGGCGGGACCCTCGTGTTTCCTCTCCAGTGGAGACGGGTATGTCGGGGAACTTCTTGATTTGCACCAAGGGTGTGAAGGACCCTTTCGAAGTTCCAGAGGTGAGGTGTGATCAGCCTCGAGACGCCTCAGCGGAAATGGGCCTCATCTCGCCTGGAGGGGAGAACCTCCTGGATTTTCTGGAGTTGCTGCAGGTCTTCTCGAGTTACGACGGGGACCTCAGGGACCCACTGTGGTGGCCTCAGGAGAGGTCAGTCCCATTGCGAGTTGCTAGGGGACCTCTCGGGATTCCTCTCCCGTCCATGCCGGGGCCTAAGACCTTGTGTGGAGTCGGGCCGGAACCTGAGGATTCCTCTCCAGTGTTGCCATGGATCTTGGGGTGCTTCTGAGTCTCCCCAGGGGAGTCAGGCCTCGTCTCGAGTGGGGGCATGCACGTGCGCTTTCCTCCCGAGCTGCAGTAGTAGTGTCACGCTTCCTGTCACGTGGATCAAGGGATCTGTGGCTTTCCCTCGAGGCTGTCCCTCGAGGCTTTCCCACGAGGCTTTCCCACAGGGCCGTGCCACGTGCCACCTTGGTGTGAGTCGATCCTCGGCGTGAAAGACGAGCCGGTGAAGGGAAAAGAGGTTCCTCTGAAATGGACTGAGACATCTGGGGGACTCTTGGAATGGTGCACGACCTTGGAGTTCCTCTCGCCGTTCCTGTTGAGAGGGCCTCCTCTTGAGATGCGACGAGAAGGCCGGGAACTCTTTCCCGACGAAGCAGGGAAAGGATCCCTCATCTCGAGCTACGAGGCGGAAACGGGGCTCCTCTGTATGTGGGCGGGACCCTCGCGTTTCCTCTCGAGTGGAGACGGGTATGTCGGGGAACTTCTTGATTTGCACCAAGGGTGTGAAGGACCCTTTCGAAGTTCCAGAGGTGAGATGTGATCAGCCTGGAGACGCCTCAGCGGAAATGGGCCTCATCTCGCCTGGAGGGGAGAACCTCCTGGATTTTCTCGAGTTGCGGCAGGTCTTCTCGAGTTACGACGGGGACCTCAGGGACCCGCTCTGGTGGCCTCAGGAAAGGCCAGTCCCCATGCGAGTTGCTAGGGGCCAACTTGGGATTCCTCTCCCGTCCATGCCGGGGCCTAAGACCTTGTGTGGAGTCGGGGCCGGAAACTGAGGATTCCTCTCCAGTGTTGCCATGGATCTTGGGGTGCTTCTGAGTCTCCCCAGGGGAGTCAGGCCTCGTCTCGAGTGGGGGCATGCACGTGCGCTTTCCTCCCAAGTTGCAGCAGTAGTGTCACGCTTCCTGTCACGTGGATCAAGGGATCTGTGGCTTTCCCTCGAGGCTGTCCCTCGGGGCTTTCCCACGAGGCATTCCCACAGGGCCGTGCCACGTGCCACCTTGGTGTGAGTCGATAGCGGCGTGAAAGACGAGCCGGTGAAGGGAAAAGAGGTTCCTCTGGAATGGACTGAGACATCTGGGGGACTCTTGGAATGGTGGCACGACCCTGGAGATCCTCTCGTCCATCCTCATGAGAGGGTCTCCTCTTGAGATGCGACGGGAACGCCGGGAACTCTTTCCCGACGAAGCAGGGAAAGGATCCCTCATCTCGAGCTACGAGGCGGAAACGGGGCTCCTCTGGATGTGGGCGGGACCCTCGTGTTTCCCTTCGAATGGAGACGGGTATGTCGGGGAACTTCTTGATTTGCACCAAGGGTGTGAAGGACCCTTTCGAAGTTCCAGAGGTGAGGTGTGATCAGCCTCGAGACGCCTCAGCGGAAATGGGCCTCATCTCGCCTGGAGGGGAGAACCTCCTGGATTTTCTGGATTTGCGGCAGGTCTTCTCGAGTTACGACGGGGACCTCAGGGACCCCGCTCTGGTAGCTTCAGGAGAGGCCAGTCCCCATGCCAGTTGCTAGGGGCCATCTCAGGATTCCTCTCCCGTCCATGCCGGGGCCTCAGTCCTTGTGTGGAGTCGGGGCCGGAACCTGAGGATTCCTCTCCCGTGTTGCCCTGGAACTTGGGGTGCTTCTGAGTCTCCCCAGGGGAGTCAGGCCTCGTCTCGAGTGGGGTCATGCACGTGCGCTTTCTACCCGAGCTGCAAGAGTAGTGTCACGCTTCCTATCACGTGGTTTAAGGGATCTGTGGCTTTCCCTCGAGGCTGTCCCTCGAGTCTTTCCCAAGAGTCTTTCACACAGGGCTGTGCCAGGTGCCACTTTGGTGTGTATCGATCCTCGGCGTGAAAGACGAGCCGGTGAAGGGAAACGAGGTTCCTCTGGAATGGACTGAGACATCTGGGGGACTCTTGGAATGGTGGCACTACCCTGGAGTTCCTCTCGTCGATCCTCTTGAGAGGGCCTCCGCTTGAGTTGCGACGGGAACGCCCGGAAATCTTTCCCGACGAAGCAGGGAAAGGATCCCTCATCTCGAGCTACGAGGCGGAAACGGGGCTCCTCTTGATGTGGGCGGGACCCTCGTGTTTCCTCTCGAGTGGAGACGGGTATGTCGGGGAACTTCTTGATTTGCACCAAGGGTGTGAAGGACCCTTTCGAAGTTCCAGAGGTGAGGTGTGATCAGCCTCGAGACCCCTCAGCGGAAATTGGCCTCATCTCGCCTGGAGGGGAGAACCTCCTGGATTTTCTCGAGTTGCGGCAGGTCTTCTCGAGTTACGACGGGGACCTCAGGGACCCGCTCTGGTGGCCTCAGGAAAGGCCAGTCCCCATGCGAGGTGCTAGGGGACCTCTCGGGATTCCTCTCCCGTCCATGCCGGGGCCTCAGTCCTTGTGTGGAGTCGGGGCCGGAACCTGAGGTTTCCTCTCCAGTGTTGCCATGGATCTTGGGGTGCTTCTGAGTCTCCCCAGGGGAGTCAGGCCTCGTCTCGAGTGGGGGCATGCACGTGCGCTTTCCTCCCGAGCTGCAGCAGTAGTGTCACGCTTCCTGTCACGTGGATCAAGGGATCTGTGGCTTTCCCTCGAGGCTGTCCCTCGAGGCTTTCCCACGAGGCTTTCCCCACAGGGCCGTGCCACGTGCACCTTGGTGTGAGTCGATCCTCGGCGTGAAAGACGGGCCGGTGAAGGGAAAAGAGGTTCCTCTGGAATGGACTGAGACATCTGGGGGACTCTTGGAATGGTGGCACGACCCTGGAGATCCTCTCGTCTATCCTCTTGAGAGGGCCTCCTCTTGAGACTGCGACGGGAACGCCGGGAACTCTTTCCCGACGAAGCAGGGAAAGGATCCCTCATCTCGAGCTACGAGGCGGAAACGGGGCTCCTCTGGATGTGGGCGGGACCCTCGTGTTTCCTCTCGAGTGGAGACGGGTATGTCGGGGAACTTCTTGATTTGCACCAAGGGTGTGAAGGACCCTTTCGAAGTTCCAGAGGTGAGGTGTGATCAGCCTCGAGACGCCTCAGCAGAAATGGGCCTCATCTCGCCTGGAGGGGAGAACTTCCTGGATTTTCTGGAGTTGCGGCAGGTCTTCGCGAGTTACGACGGGGACCTCAGGGACCCGCTGTTGTGGCCTCAGGAGAGGCCAGTCCCCATGCGATTTGCTAGGGGCCATCTCGGGATTCCTCTCCCGTCCATGCTGGGGCCTCAGTCCTTGTGTGGAGTCGGGGCCGGAACCTGAGGATTCCTCTCCAGTGTTGCCATGGATCTTGGGGTGCTTCTGAGTCTCCCCAGGGGAGTCAGGCCTCGTCTCGAGTGGGTGCACGCACGTGCGCTTTCCGCCCGAGCTGCAGCAGTAGTGTCACGCTTCCTGTCACGTGGATCAAGGGATCTGTGGCTTTCCCTCGAGGCTGTCCCTCGAGGCTTTCCCACGAGGCTTTCCCTCCTGTCTGTGCCACGTGCCACCTTGGTGTGAGTCGATCCTCGGCGTGAAAGACGAGCCGGTGAAGGGAAAAGAGTTCCTCTGGAATGGACTGAAACATCTGGGGGACTCTTGGAATGGTGGCACGACCCTGGAGATCCTCTCGTCGATCCTTTTGAGAGGGCATCCTCTTGAGATGCGACGGGAACGCCGGGAACTCTTTCCCGACGAAGCAGGGAAAGGATCCCTCATCTGGAGCTACGAGGTGGAAACAGGGCTCCTCTGGATGTGGGCGGGGACCCTCGTGTTTCCTCTCGAGTGGAGACGGGTATGTCGGGGAACTTCTTGATTTGCACCAAGGGTGTGAAGGACCCTTTCGAAGTTCCAGAGGTGAGGTGTGATGAGCCTAGAGACGCCTCAGCGGAAATGGGCCTCATCTCGCCTGGAGGGGAGAACCTCCTGGATTTTCTCGAGTTGCGGTAGGTCTTCTCGAGTTATGACGGGGACCTCAGGGGCCCGCTCTGGTGGCTTCAGGAGAGGCCAGTCCCCATGCGAGTTGCTAGGGGCCATCTCGGGATTCCTCTCCCGTCCATGCCGGGGCCTCAGTCCTTGTGTGGAGTCGGGGCCGGAACCTGAGGATTCCTCTCCAGTGTTGCCATGGATTTTGGGGTGCTTCTGAGTCTCCCCAGGGGAGTCAGGCCTCGTCTCGAGTGGGGGCATGCACGTGCGCTTTCCTCCCGTGCTGCAGCAGTAGTGTCACGCTTCCTGTCACGTGGATCAAGGGATCTGTGGCTTTCCCTCGAGGCTGTCCCTCGAGGCTTTCCCACGAGGCTTTCCCACAGGGCCGTGCCACGTGCCACCTTGGTGTGAGTCGATCCTTGGCGTGAAAGACGAGCCGGTGAAGGGAAAAGAGGTTCCTCTGCAATGGACTGAGACATCTGGCAGACTCTTGGAATGGTGGCACGACCCTCGAGTTCCTCTCGCCGTTCCTGTTGAGAGGGCCTCCTCTTGAGATGCGACGAGAACGCAGGGAACTCTTTCCCGAAGAAGCAGGGAAAGGATCCCTCATCTCGAGCTACGAGGCGCAAACGGGGCTCCTCTGGATGTGGGCGGGACCCTCGTGTTTCCTCTCGAGTGGAGCCGGGTATGTCAGGGAACTTCTTGATTTGCACCAAGGGTGTGAAGGACCCTTTTAAGTTCCAGAAGTGAGGTGTGATCAGCCTCGAGACACCTCAGCGGAAATGGGCCTCATTTCTCCTGGAGGGGAGAACCTCCTGGATTTTCTCGAGTTGCGGTAGGTCTTCTCGAGTTACGACGGGGACCTCAGGGACCCGCTCTGGTGGCTTCAGGAGAGGCCAGTCCCCATGCGAGTTGCTAGGGGCCATCTCGGGATTCCTCTCCGTCCATGCCGGGGCCTCAGTCCTTGTGTGGAGTCGGGGCCGGAACCTGAGGATTCCTCTCCAGTGTTGCCATGGATTTTGGGGTGCTTCTGAGTCTCCCCAGGGGAGTCAGGCCTCGTCTCGAGTGGGGTCATGCACGTGCGCTTTCCTCCCGAGCTGCAAGAGTAGTGTCACGCTTCCTATCACGTGGTTTAAGGGATCTGTGGCTTTCCCTCGAGGCTGTCCCTCGAGGCTTTCCCAAGAGTCTTTCACACAGGGCTGTGCCAGGTGCCACTTTGGTGTGTATCGATCCTCGGCGTGAAAGACGAGCCGGTGAAGGGAAACGAGGTTCCTCTGGAATGGACTGAGACATCTGGGGGACTCTTGGAATGGTGGCACTACCCTCGAGTTCCTCTCGTCGATCCTCTTGAGAGGGCCTCCGCTTGAGTTGCGTTTGGAAGGCCCGGAAATCTTTCCCGACGAAGCAGGGAAAGGATCCCTCATCTCGAGCTACGAGGCGGAAACGGGGCTCCTCTGGATGTGGGCGGGACCCTCGTGTTTCCTCTCGAGTGGAGACGGGTATGTCGGGGAACTTCTTGATTTGCACCAAGGGTGTGAAGGACACTTTCGAAGTTCCAGAGGGGAGGTGTGATCAGCCTCGAGACGCCTCAGCGGAAATGGGCCTCATCTCGCCTGGACGGGAGAACCTCCTGGAGTTTCTCGAGTTGCGGCAGGTCTTCTCGAGTTACGACGGGGACCTCAGGGACCCGCTCTGGTGGCCTCAGGAGAGGCCAGTCCCCATGCGAGTTGCTAGGGGCCATCTCGGGATTCCTCTCCCGTCCATGCCGGGGCCAAAGACCTTGTGTGGAGTCGGGGCCGGAACCTGAGGATTCCTCTCCAGTGTTGCCATGGATCTTGGGGTGCTTCTGAGTCTCCCAAGGGGAGTCAGTCTTCGTCTCGAGTGGGGGCTTGCACGTGCGCTTTCCTCCCGAGCTGCAGCAGTAGTGTCACGCTTCCTGTCACGTGGATCAAGGGATCTGTGGTTTCCCTCGAGGCTTTCGATCGAGGCTTTCCCACGAGGCTTTCCCACAGGGCTGTGCCACATGCCACCTTGCTGTGAGTCGATCCTCGGCGTGAAGGACGAGCCGGTGAAGGGAAAAGAGGTTCCTCTGGAATGGACTGAGACATCTGGGGGACTCTTGGAATGGTGGCACGACCCTGGAGTTCCTCTCGCCGTTCCTGTTGAGGGGGCCTCCTCTTTAGATGCGACGGGAACGCCTGGAACTCTTTCCCGACGAAGCAGGGAAAGGATCCCTCATCTCGAGCTACGAGGCGGAAACGGGGCTCCTCTGGGTGTGGGCGGGACCCTCGTGTTTCCTCTCGAGTGGAGACGGGTATGTCGGGGAACTTCTTGATTTGCACCAAGGGTGTGAAGGACCCTTTCGAAGTTCCAGAGGTGAGGTGTGATCAGCCTCGAGACCCCTCAGCGGAAATTGGCCTCATCTCGCCTGGAGGGGAGAACCTCCTGGATTTTCTCGAGTTGCGGCAGGTCTTCTCGAGTTACGACGGGGACCTCAGGGACCCGCTCTGGTGGCCTCAGGAAAGGCCAGTCCCCATGCGAGGTGCTAGGGGACCTCTCGGGATTCCTCTCCCGTCCATGCCGGGGCCTCAGTCCTTGTTTGGATTCGGGGCCGGAACCTGAGGTTTCCTCTCCAGTGTTGCCATGGATCTTGGGGTGCTTCTGAGTCTCCCCAGGGGAGTCAGGCCTCGTCTCGAGTGGGGGCATGCACGTGCGCTTTCCTCCCGAGCTGCAGCAGTAGTGTCACGCTTCCTGTCACGTGGATCAAGGGATCTGTGGCTTTCCCTCGAGGCTGTCCCTCGAGGCTTTCCCACAGGGCTGTGCCACGTGCCACCTTGGTGTGAGTCGATCCTCGGCGTGAAAGAAGAGCCGGTGAAGGGAAAAGAGGTTCCTCTGGAATGGACTGAGACATCTGGGGGACTCTTGGTATGGTGGCACTACCCTGGAGTTCCTCTCGTCGATCCTCTTGAGAGGGCCTCCTCTTGAGATACGACGGAAACGCCGGGAACTCTTTCCTGACGAAGCAGGGAAAGGATCCCTCATGTCGAGCTACGAGGCGGAAACGGGGCTCCTCTGGATGTGGGCGGGACCCTCGTGTTTCCTCTCAGGTGGAGACGGGTATGTCGGCGAACTTCTTGATTTGCACCAAGGGTGTGAAGGACCCTTTCGAAGTTCCAGAGGTGAGGTGTGATCAGCCTGGAGACGCCTCAGTGGAAATGAGCCTCATCTCGCCTGGAGGGGAGAACCTCCTGGATTTTCTCGAGTTGCGGCAGGTCTTCTCGAGTTACGATGGGGATCTAAGGGACCCGCTCTGGTGGCCTCAGGAGAGGCCAGTCCCCATGCGAGTTGCTAGGGGCCAACTCGGGATTCCTCTCCCGTCCATGCCGGGGCCTAAGACCTTGTGTGGAGTCGGGGCCGGAACCTGAGGATTCCTCTCCAGTGTTGCCATGGATCTTGGGGTGCTTCTGAGTCTCCGCAGGGGAGTCAGGCCTCGTCTCGAGTGGGGGCATGCACGTGCGCTTTCCTCCCGAGCTGCAGCAGTAGTGTCACGCTTCCTGTCACGTGGATCAAGGGATCTGTGGCTTTCCCTCGAGGCTGTCCCTCGAGGCTTTCCCACGAGGCTTTCCCTCAGGGCTGTGCCACGTGCCACCTTGGTGTGAGTCGATCCTCGGCGTGAAGGACGAGCCAGTGACGGGAAAAGAGGTTCCTCTGGAATGGACTGAGACATCTGGGGACTCTTGCAATGGTGGCACGACCCTGGAGTTCCTCTCGCTGTTCCTTTTGAGAGGGCCTCCTCTTGAGATGCGACGGGAACGCCGGGAACTCTTTCCCGACGAAGCAGGGAAAGGATCCCTCATCTCGAGCTACGAGGCGGAAACGGGGCTCCTCTGGATGTGGGCGGGACCCTCGCGTTTCCTCTCGAGTGGAGACGGGTATGTCGGGGAACTTCTTGATTTGCACCAAGGGTGTGAAGGACCCTTTCGAAGTTCCAGAGGTGAGGTGTGATCAGCCTCAAAACGCCTCAGCGGAAATGGGCCTCATCTCGCCTGGAGGGGAGAACCTCCTGGATTTTCTGGAGTTGCGGCAGGTCTTCTCGAGTTACGACGGGGACCTCAGGGACCCGCTGTGGTGGCCTCAGGAGAGGCCAGTCCCCATGCGATTTGCTAGGGGCCATCTCGGGATTCCTCTCCCGTCCATGCCGGGGCCTAAGACCTTGTGTGGAGTCGGGGCCGGAACCTGAGGATTCCTCTCCAGTGTTGCCATGGATCTTGGGGTGCTTCTGAGTCTCCCCAGGGGAGTCAGGCCTCGTCTCGAGTGGGGGCATGCACGTGCGCTTTCCGCCCGAGCTGCAGCAGTAGTGTCACGCTTCCTGTCACGTGGATCATGGAATCTGTGGCTTTCCCTCGAGGCTGTCCCTCGAGGCTTTCCCACGAGTCTTTCCCTCTGGTCTGTGCCACGTGCCACCTTGGTGTGAGTCGATCCTCGGCGTGAAACACGAGCCGGTGAAGGGAAAAGAGGTTCCTCTGGAATGGACTGAAACATCTGGGGGACTCTTGGAATGGTGGCACGACCCTGGAGTTCCTCTCGTCGATCCTTTTGAGAGGGCCTCCTCTTGAGATGCGACGGGAACGCCGGGAACTCTTTCCCGACGAAGCAGGTAAAGGATCCCTCATCTGGAGCTACGAGGTGGAAACAGGGCTCCTCTGGATGTGGGCGGGACCCTCGTGTTTCCTCTCGAGTGGAGACGGGTATGTCGGGGAACTTCTTGATTTGCACCAAGGGTGTGAAGGACCCTTTCGAAGTTCCAGAGGTGAGGTGTGATCAGCCTCGAGACGCCTCAGCGGAAATGGGCCTCATCTCGCCTGGAGGGGAGAACCTCCTGGATTTTCTGGAGTTGCTGCAGGTCTTCTCGAGTTACGACGGGGACCTCAGGGACCCACTGTGGTGGCCTCAGGAGAGGTCAGTCCCCATGCGAGTTGCTAGGGGACCTCTCGGGATTCCTCTCCCGTCCATGCCGGGGCCTAAGACCTTGTGTGGAGTCGGGGCCGGAACCTGAGGATTCCTCTCCAGTGTTGCCATGGATCTTGGGGTGCTTCTGAGTCTCCCCAGGGGAGTCAGGCCTCGTCTCGAGTGGGGGCATGCACGTGCGCTTTCCTCCCGAGCTGCAGCAGTAGTGTCACGCTTCCTGTCACGTGGATCAAGGGATCTGTGGCTTTCCCTCGAGGCTGTCCCTCGAGGCTTTCCCACGAGGCTTTCCCACAGGGCCGTGCCACGTGCCACCTTGGTGTGAGTCGATCCTCGGCGTGAAAGACGAGCCGGTGAAGGGAAAAGAGGTTCCTCTGAAATGGACTGAGACATCTGGGGGACTCTTGGAATGGTGCACGACCTTGGAGTTCCTCTCGCCGTTCCTGTTGAGAGGGCCTCCTCTTGAGATGCGACGAGAAGGCCGGGAACTCTTTCCCGACGAAGCAGGGAAAGGATCCCTCATCTCGAGCTACGAGGCGGAAACGGGGCTCCTCTGTATGTGGGCGGGACCCTCGCGTTTCCTCTCGAGTGGAGACGGGTATGTCGGGGAACTTCTTGATTTGCACCAAGGGTGTGAAGGACCCTTTCGAAGTTCCAGAGGTGAGATGTGATCAGCCTGGAGACGCCTCAGCGGAAATGGGCCTCATCTCGCCTGGAGGGGAGAACCTCCTGGATTTTCTCGAGTTGCGGCAGGTTTTCTCGAGTTACGACGGGGACCTCAGGGACCCGCTGTTGTGGCCTCAGGAGAGGCCAGTCCCCATGCGAGTTGCTAGGGGCCAACTTGGGATTCCTCTCCCGTCCATGCCGGGGCCTAAGACCTTGTGTGGAGTCGGGGCCGGAAACTGAGGATTCCTCTCCAGTGTTGCCATGGATCTTGGGGTGCTTCTGAGTCTCCCCAGGGGAGTCAGGCCTCGTCTCGAGTGGGGGCATGCACGTGCGCTTTCCCTCCCGAGCTGCAGCAGTAGTGTCACGCTTCCTGTCACGTGGATCAAGGGATCTGTGGCTTTCCCTCGAGGCTGTCCCTCGAGGCTTTCCCACGAGGCTTTCCCTCAGGGGCTGTGCCACGTGCCACCTTGGTGTGAGTCGATCCTCGGCGTGAAGGACGAGCCAGTGACGGGAAAAGAGGTTCCTCTGGAATGGACTGAGACATCTGGGGACTCTTGCAATGGTGGCACGACCCTGGAGTTCCTCTCGCTGTTCCTTTTGAGAGGGCCTCCTCTTGAGATGCGACGGGAACGCCGGGAACTCTTTCCGACGAAGCAGGGAAAGGATCCCTCATCTCGAGCTACGAGGCGGAAACGGGGCTCCTCTGGATGTGGGCGGGACCCTCGCGTTTCCTCTCGAGTGGAGACGGGTATGTCGGGGAACTTCTTGATTTGCACCAAGGGTGTGAAGGACCCTTTCGAAGTTCCAGAGGTGAGGTGTGATCAGCCTCAAAACGCCTCAGCGGAAATGGGCCTCATCTCGCCTGGAGGGGAGAACCTCCTGGATTTTCTGGAGTTGCGGCAGGTCTTCTCGAGTTACGACGGGGACCTCAGGGACCCGCTGTGGTGGCCTCAGGAGAGGCCAGTCCCCATGCGATTTGCTAGGGGCCATCTCGGGATTCCTCTCCCGTCCATGCCGGGGCCTAAGACCTTGTGTGGAGTCGGGGCCGGAACCTGAGGATTCCTCTCCAGTGTTGCCATGGATCTTGGCGTGCTTCTGAGTCTCCCCAGGGGAGTCAGGCCTCGTCTCGAGTGGGGGCATGCACGTGCGCTTTCCGCCCGAGCTGCAGCAGTAGTGTCACGCTTCCTGTCACGTGGATCATGGAATCTGTGGCTTTCCCTCGAGGCTGTCCCTCGAGGCTTTCCCACGAGTCTTTCCCTCTGGTCTGTGCCACGTGCCACCTTGGTGTGAGTCGATCCTCGGCGTGAAACACGAGCCGGTGAAGGGAAAAGAGGTTCCTCTGGAATGGACTGAAACATCTGGGGGACTCTTGGAATGGTGGCACGACCCTGGAGTTCCTCTCGTCGATCCTTTTGAGAGGGCCTCCTCTTGAGATGCGACGGGAACGCCGGGAACTCTTTCCCGACGAAGCAGGTAAAGGATCCCTCATCTGGAGCTACGAGGTGGAAACAGGGCTCCTCTGGATGTGGGCGGGACCCTCGTGTTTCCTCTCGAGTGGAGACGGGTATGTCGGGGAACTTCTTGATTTGCACCAAGGGTGTGAAGGACCCTTTCGAAGTTCCAGAGGTGAGGTGTGATCAGCCCTCGAGACGCCTCAGCGGAAATGGGCCTCATCTCGCCTGGAGGGGAGAACCTCCTGGATTTTCTGGAGTTGCTGCAGGTCTTCTCGAGTTACGACGGGGACCTCAGGGACCCACTGTGGTGGCCTCAGGAGAGGTCAGTCCCCATGCGAGTTGCTAGGGGGACCTCTCGGGATTCCTCTCCCGTCCATGCCGGGGCCTAAGACCTTGTGTGGAGTCGGGGCCGGAACCTGAGGATTCCTCTCCAGTGTTGCCATGGATCTTGGGGTGCTTCTGAGTCTCCCCAGGGGAGTCAGGCCTCGTCTCGAGTGGGGGCATGCACGTGCGCTTTCCTCCCGAGCTGCAGCAGTAGTGTCACGCTTCCTGTCACGTGGATCAAGGGATCTGTGGCTTTCCCTCGAGGCTGTCCCTCGAGGCTTTCCCACGAGGCTTTCCCACAGGGCCGTGCCACGTGCCACCTTGGTGTGAGTCGATCCTCGGCGTGAAAGACGAGCCGGTGAAGGGAAAAGAGGTTCCTCTGAAATGGACTGAGACATCTGGGGGACTCTTGGAATGGTGCACGACCTTGGAGTTCCTCTCGCCGTTCCTGTTGAGAGGGCCTCCTCTTGAGATGCGACGAGAAGGCCGGGAACTCTTTCCCGACGAAGCAGGGAAAGGATCCCTCATCTCGAGCTACGAGGCGGAAACGGGGCTCCTCTGTATGTGGGCGGGACCCTCGCGTTTCCTCTCGAGTGGAGACGGGTATGTCGGGGAACTTCTTGATTTGCACCAAGGGTGTGAAGGACCCTTTCGAAGTTCCAGAGGTGAGATGTGATCAGCCTGGAGACGCCTCAGCGGAAATGGGCCTCATCTCGCCTGGAGGGGAGAACCTCCTGGATTTTCTCGAGTTGCGGCAGGTCTTCTCGAGTTACGACGGGGACCTCAGGGACCCGCTCTGGTGGCCTCAGGAAAGGCCAGTCCCCATGCGAGTTGCTAGGGGCCAACTTGGGATTCCTCTCCCGTCCATGCCGGGGCCTAAGACCTTGTGTGGAGTCGGGGCCGGAAACTGAGGATTCCTCTCCAGTGTTGCCATGGATCTTGGGGTGCTTCTGAGTCTCCCCAGGGGAGTCAGGCCTCGTCTCGAGTGGGGGGCATGCACGTGCGCTTTCCTCCCGAGTTGCAGCAGTAGTGTCACGCTTCCTGTCACGTGGATCAAGGGATCTGTGGCTTTCCCTCGAGGCTGTCCCTCGGGGCTTTCCCACGAGGCATTCCCACAGGGCCGTGCCACGTGCCACCTTGGTGTGAGTCGATAGCGGCGTGAAAGACGAGCCGGTGAAGGGAAAAGAGGTTCCTCTGGAATGGACTGAGACATCTGGGGGACTCTTGGAATGGTGGCACGACCCTGGAGATCCTCTCGTCCATCCTCATGAGAGGGTCTCCTCTTGAGATGCGACGGGAACGCCGGGAACTCTTTCCGACGAAGCAGGGAAAGGATCCCTCATCTCGAGCTACGAGGCGGAAACGGGGCTCCTCTGGATGTGGGCGGGACCCTCGTGTTTCCCCTCGAATGGAGACGGGTATGTCGGGGAACTTCTTGATTTGCACCAAGGGTGTGAAGGACCCTTTCGAAGTTCCAGAGGTGAGGTGTGATCAGCCTCGAGACGCCTCAGCGGAAATGGGCCTCATCTCGCCTGGAGGGGAGAACCTCCTGGATTTTCTGGATTTGCGGCAGGTCTTCTCGAGTTACGACGGGGACCTCAGGGACCCGCTCTGGTAGCTTCAGGAGAGGCCAGTCCCCATGCGAGTTGCTAGGGGCCATCTCAGGATTCCTCTCCCGTCCATGCCGGGGCCTCAGTCCTTGTGTGGAGTCGGGGCCGGAACCTGAGGATTCCTCTCCCGTGTTGCCCTGGAACTTGGGGTGCTTCTGAGTCTCCCCAGGGGAGTCAGGCCTCGTCTCGAGTGGGGTCATGCACGTGCGCTTTCTACCCGAGCTGCAAGAGTAGTGTCACGCTTCCTATCACGTGGTTTAAGGGATCTGTGGCTTTCCCTCGAGGCTGTCCCTCGAGTCTTTCCCAAGAGTCTTTCACACAGGGCTGTGCCAGGTGCCACTTTGGTGTGTATCGATCCTCGGCGTGAAAGACGAGCCGGTGAAGGGAAACGAGGTTCCTCTGGAATGGACTGAGACATCTGGGGGACTCTTGGAATGGTGGCACTACCCTGGAGTTCCTCTCGTCGATCCTCTTGAGAGGGCCTCCGCTTTAGTTGCGACGGGAACGCCCGGAAATCTTTCCCGACGAAGCAGGGAAAGGATCCCTCATCTCGAGCTA